>NW_016915905.1:2101-15135 GCF_001483705.2 Eufriesea mexicana | reverse complement strand
GTTAGGATATCACTGACTTTTGTGCCTTACACTGCCATGTGGCGGATTTATGCCCTCTACTGTGCTCTGGTATATTCTGTTTGGCTATGTAGTGCTCAGCAAACGCGGTCTAGGCTCGTTAGGTTGGGTTTGGTTGCGCTCGGTTATGTTCTGTTTGGTTAGGTTAGGTTAGGTTGGACTAGGTTAGGTTCCATTTGGTTAGGTTAGGGTACGGCGGCTTTGACATCTGTGCTACACACTGCTATTCGGCGGATTTCTGCGCACTACTGTGATCAAGCATGCTCTGCTTTGCTCTGCGGAGTCCGTAAGAAGTGGCCGTGGCGCGTTAGTTTAAGTTACGTTACGTTCGGTTGGTTTATGTTAGCGTGGGTAAGGTGTGGATAGCATTTGTTTTTCTGCCATACACTGCGATTTTGTGGATTTCTGCGCTATATTGTGTGCTGCAAGTCTGCTTTTGTCTGTGGACACCAGGAATCGTTGTCACGGCAAGATAGCTTGAGTTATATTGCGTTCGGTCAGCATATGTTTGTATAGGTATGATTCGGATAGCTTTGACTGTAGTGCTATACACTGCTATTCGGTACATTTCCACGCTCCGCGGTCACTATTTAAAGAACTCCCAGAGCGTAGCAGGGTGCAATAGATCACAGTAGAGCGCAGAAATACACAGAAGGGCAGTGTACAGCATAGAAATCAAAGCTACCCCAACCTAACCTAACATAACATAGCAAAACCGTACGTAACCTAATAGAAACCAACGAGCCTAGACCGCAACTGCTGACATGCCCACAGCAAATCAGAGTATGCTAGAGCAGAGTAGAGAGCAGAAACCTGCCCCTCTGAAGTGTAGGACAGAAAAGTCGATGTCAAACGGACCTAACCAAACCAAACGCTGCCTAACTAAAGATAACGTGCCGATACCTCTACAGCTGGCCCCCCTAGTGTCGAGCAGAGTATTGTAGATCAATGTCGTGCGCAGGAATCCACCGAAATGCGGTCTACAGCACAAAAGTCAAAGCTAGCCTATCCTAATCTAACCAAACGCAACATATCCAAACGCAACCTAACACAGACTAACTTGCCCAGACCAATACCGCTGGTCTCCTCAGAGCCAAGCAGAATATACTAGAGCACACTAGAGCGCTGGAATCCACCGAACTTCTGATTATACCATGAAAGTTGCAGCAATCCAAACCTAACCATACCTAACATGCCCAAACCGAACGTTGCATAACCCAACCTGGCGCGCTGAGACAACTATTACTGGCCTCGCCAGAGTGGGACAGAGCATAGTAGAGGAATGTAGAGAGTACAAGCCCACCGAATGGCGGTGTACAGCACAAAAGTCAAAGCTGCCATCTTCCTAACAACCAATTATGACATAACGAAACGTAGCCTAACAAATCATGCCGTGCCACGGGCATCCTCAGATTTTAGCAGAGTATATTAGAGCACGGTGGAGCGCAGAAAGCTACCAGGTGGCAATGTACACCACATAAGTGAGAGATATCCTAAACAAACGAAACCTAACACAATGGAACCAAACGTAGAATAACTATACCTAGCAAGCCGATGCCACTATTGCTAGCATAAACAGAGCCAAGCAGAGTACATTATATCACAGTAGAGCGGGGAAACCCACCGAAGAGCAGGGTATAGCGCAAGAGCCAAAGATATTCACTCCTAACCAACTAAACGTAACATTACCTTACGCAACATAACTTTTCCTAACGTGACTACAACACTATTGTTGAGCTCCACATAGCCAAGCGGAGAGTATCAGATAACAGAAGTGACCAACAGTGCTGGAATCCCCATGGCCAATCAGAGTGATCTAGAGTAACGTAGAGCGTAGAAATCCTCTGAATAGCAGAGTATAGCACAAACGTCGAAGCAATCCTGACCAAACTAAACCTAACCTGACCCAACCAAAAGCAGCATTACTCAACCAAACATCACGACCACCATTGCTGACCTCCACAGAGACAGACAGATGCCAGCACAGCAATGCAGCGCACTGGTATCGATCGCATAGCAGTGTATAGCACAAAAGTCAAAGCTATCCTATCCCAACGATACCAAACCTAACGTAACCAAACGCAACCGAACACAGCCTAATATGCCTAGACCACTATTGTTCGCCTCACAATCTCCAAGCGGAACATATTAGAGGAGAGTGTGGCGCAGAAGTTCATAGAATGGCAGTGTATATAACAAAAGTCAATGATATACTAACCTAATCCAAACAAAACCAAACCTAACCAAATGTAACGTAACACAGACTAACGCGCCGTAGCCACTATTTCTGGCCTCCCCAGAGCAAAGCAGAGAATATTAGATCGCAGTAGAGCGCAGAAATCCACCGAATAGCAGCGTATAGCACAAATTCAAAGCCATCCTAACAAAACACGACAGAACCTAACCTAACCAAACGTAGAATGGCTAACCTAACCGGCCGAGACACCTATTGCTGGCCTCCGCAGCGCCAGGCAGAACATACTAGAGCATAATAGTGGGGAGGAATATTCCGAATGACTGTGAACAGCACGAAAGTCAAAGCTATCCCAGCCAAACCTAGCCACACCTTACCCTACCAAACGGAACCTAACTCGACCTAACGTGCCCCGACCACCATTGCTGGCACGCCGAGAGTCGCGCGGAGAACAGTAGAGCAAGGTAGGGTGCTGAAATCCACCGAAAAGCGGTGCACAGCATATAATTCGAAGCCATCCTGTCAAAACTCTACCTAATGTGACCTAACCTAGCGAAATCTAACCTATCCACACGTGTCACGACTACTTCCACTGGCCTTCCCATAGACAGCAGAGGATATCAGAGCAATGCATATCGCAGGTATCGGCCGAATAGCAGTGCACAGTGCAACAGTCAAATCTTTAATGACCAGATATAACCAAACCAAAGCAAGCTAAACGTAACATAGCTCAGCCTAACTTGCCGGCACCAGAGTTGCTGGCATCCCCAGAACCAGGCAGAGCCTATTAGAGTACAGTAGATGGCAGTAATGCACCATACATCAGTGTATAGCCCAAAAGTCAAAGCTAACCTGCCCTAACCTAGCCAAACGAAACGAAACATAACGTAGCATATCTCTTCCAAACGTGCCGAGGCCACTATCGCTGCCCTCCTCGCAGCAAGGCGGAACATATCAGAGGATAGTAGAGTGCACAAATCCATGGAATTGCAGTGCATAGCAAAGTAGTCTAAGCTACCCTATCTTAACGTATCCAAACGTAACATAACCATGCGTATTCTACCTCTACCTAACGTGCCGAGAACACTACTCCTTGCCTCTCCAGAGCCAAGCAGTGTACACTAGAGCAAAGTAGGTCGTTGTAATACAAAGCATTGCTGTGTGTAGCACAAAAGTCAATGATAACCAAACCTAACCCGAGCTAACGAAGCCTAACCCGACATAGACATGCCCAAAGAAACGTGACGGGACCACTGCTGCTAGCCACCCGTTAGTCGAGCAGAGTATAGTAGAGCAACGTAGAGTGCAAAAATCCAACCAATATCAGCGTATAGCACAAAAGTCATGGCCATCCTAACCTAACATAGCCTAACCTAGCCAAGCAAAACGTAACGTGTCTCATCCAAACGTGACAGGACCGCTATTGCGGGCCTCCCCGTAGCCAAGCAGGATATACTAGTGCACAATGAAGCGCAGAAATCGCCCGAAAAGCGGCGTATAGCACAAAAGTCAAAGCAACCATAACCGAACCTAACCTACACTAACCAAGGCAAGCGTAACCTGACACAAACAAACGCACCACGAACACTACTGCTGGACTCCCCACAGAGAAGCAGAGATTAGGGCGATGGGATCCACGGAATATCAGCCTATAGCGCGAAAGTCAACTCCACCCTGTCCTAACCTATCCAAACGTAATATAAACAAACGTATCTTGACATAATCTAACGTGCCGAGACCACTGCTGCTGGCCTCCCTAGTGGCAAGCAGAATATACTGGAGCACAGTAGAGCGCAGAAAGCCACCAAGTAGCAGTGTATAGCGCAAAAGCCAAGGAAGCCCTAAACCAACATGTCCTAACCTAACATAACCTAACGCAGACTAACTAAACCTAACACGCCGAGTACACTATCGCTGGCCTCCCCATCGACATGCAGAACATATTAGAGGAGGCGAGATCGCCGAAATCCATAGAATCGCATGATGTGCCAGGATAGCCAAAGCAACCCATACTTGACCCAAACGAACATAACCAATCCGAACGTGACCAAACACAAACAAACGTGCCGCGGCCACTATTTCTGGAATTCCCAGAGCAAGGCAGGGTACATTACACCAGAGTACAGCACAGAATTACACCCAATAGCTGTATACATCTCAAAAGTCTAAGGCAACATATCCTAACCTAACATAACCTGACCAACCAATCGTAACATAACTCAACATAACGTGCTGTGACCACTGTTACTGGCCGCCCCAGAGCCGAGTAGAGTATAGTAGACCAATGGTGAGCCAGAAATCCATCGAAAGGCAGTGTATAACGCAAAAGCCAAAGCCATCCAAAGCCAACATGACCAAACGTAACATATCCGAACGTAAACTAACACAGTATAAAGTGCCTAAACCACTATTGATCACCTCCCCAGATCCAAGCAGAATATACCAGAGCACAGTAGAGCGCAGAAAGCCACCAGGTGGCAGTGTATAGCACAAATGTCGAAGATATCATAACCCAGCCTGACCTAACCTATCCTAACAAAACGTAGAATATGTAATCGCAACGAGCGGAAAACTATACGGAGCAGATATCCAGTGAATAGCAGTGTGTAACGCAAAGGTCAAAGCCATCCTAACCGAACGTAACCTAATCTAACAAAAGCAAACGCAACGTAACACAGCCTATCGTGCCGAGACCGCTATGCTCGGCTCCCCAGTGCCTAGCAGAGAATAGTAGTGCAGTGAAGAGCGCAGTAATCCAACGAATAGCAGCGTATAGCAAGAAAGTCTAAATGACTCTATCCTTAACAAACAAAACGTAACCTAACCAAACGTTACGTAACCCAACCTAACGTGCCGAGAGCATTATTGCCGACCTCAACAGAACCAAGCAAAACGCACTAGGGCAACGTAGGGCGCAGAAATCCGCCGAACGACAATCTATACCACGAAAGTCATAGCAACCCAAGCCTAACCAAAGATAACATAGCCAAACCAAATGTAACCTAACTCAACGAAACGTGCCGGGAAAACTATAACTGGACCCCCGTAGTCTAGCAGATTACAGTAGAGCGATGTAGAGCGTAGGAATCCTCCGAATAGCGGAGTATAGCTCAAAAGTCGAAGCTAATCTATCCTAACCAAGCCAATCGTAACATTAAACTTATCCTAGCGCATTCAATCGACTCATGACCACTAATGTTGGTCACCCCGTAGACGAGCAGAGCAGAGTACAGCACAGTAGAGCGCAGAAAGCCACCAAATAGTAGAGCATAGCACAAAAGTCAAAGACACTCTAACCTAACCAGACCTAACATAACCTAACCAAACGTAGAGTAACCAAACCTATCGTGCCGCAAACTCTATTGCTGTCTTCCCCGGAGACAGGCAGAATATGATAGAGCACAGTAGATCACAGTAGTCGAAAAAATCGACCGCGTTACAGTGAATGCCAAACGTAACGTAGCCACCACAGGGTTGTCACAACCACTATTTCTAGCCTCGCCAGAGACGAGTAGAGTATTGTAGAGAAAAGGGGAGCGAAGAAATCCTCCGAATTGCAGTGTGTAGCACAAAAATCGAAGTTATCCTATCCTACCCGAGCCAAGCTTAACATAACAAAACGTAACCTGACAAAGACTAACATACATAGACCACCATTGCTGGACTCGCTAAAGCCTGGCAGAGCACATTATTCGAGTGTGAAGCGCAGAAATCCACTGGATAGCACTGAATAGAGGATAGGTCATAGTTATTCAAACGGAAACCGTTCCAGCGCAGCCTAACCAAACGAAACGTAACTAAGCCTAACGAGCCGCGACCGCTACTGCTGGCTTCCCGAGAGTCGAGCAGAGTATAGTAGAGTAATGTAGAGCGCAGGCATACACCGAACAGCAGCGTATACCACAAAAGTCAAAGCTATCCTGGCCATACATATCCTGATCTTGCCATGCCAAGCGTAACATAGCATAAGATAATGTGCCGTGTCAATTATTTCTAGCCTCCTCAAGCCAAGCAGAATAAACTGGATCGCAGCAGAGCGCAGAAATCCACCGAATAGCATTGTATAGCACAAGAGTTTAAGCCATACAAACCAAACTTAGCGAAACACAGCCCGTCGAAACGTGACCTCACAAATCCATGCGTTCCACGACCACAATTGCTGGTCGTCCCAGTGAAAAGCATGTGCTACTACAGCAATACAGAGCGCTGATACCGGCCGGACAACAGTGTATATCACAAATGCCAAAGCTACACCAACCAAACTTAACCTCCCCTGAACCAACCCAGCTTAATCTAACACAACCAAACCTGCCACGGCCGATATTGCTGGCCTCCCCAGGGCCAAGCAGGGCTTATAAGAGGAGAGTAGAGCGCAGTGGTCAATAGAGTGGCAGAGTATAGCACGAAAGTCATAGACATCCTAACCTAACCTAAACAAATCTAACCTATAAAAGCGTAGCATAACAGAACATAACACGCAACGGCCCCTATTTCTCGCCTTCACAGATCAAAGCAGGGAGCATTTGATCGCAGTGGAGCGCATAAATCCACCGAAAGATAGTGTCTAGCGCAAAACTGGGAGCTACCGTCTCCTAACCTAACAAAACGTGACCTAACCAAACTCAGCGTAACGCAAACATTCAAGCCGAGACGACTATTGCCGACCTCCCCGGCGCCAAGCGGATCATATTGGGGCACAGTAGGGAGCAGAAATCCGACGAATGTAAGTGTATGGTACAAGAGCACAGTAGATATCAGAAATCAACCGCAATGCAGTGAATACCACAAAAGTCAAAGCCACTCTGACCAAACTTAACCAAACCTAACCTAACAAAGCGTAACCGAACTAAACATATCATGTCACGGCCGATATTGCTGGCCTCCCCAAAGTCGAGTAGGGTATAACAGAGCATCGAGGAGCGCAGAAAATCAGCGAATAGCAGTGTACAGCGCAAGAGTCGAAGCTATCGCAGCCTAACGTAGCCAAACTTAATACAGCCAAACGTAACCAAACTCAACCTAACGTGCCTAGACCGCTTTTTCTGACCTCCTCAGAGCAAAACAGAATATAATAGAGCACACGAGAGCGCAGAAATCCTCCGCACTTAACTTCAAAGCTGTAAAGTCAGACATGTAGTAACCTAATCCGACATTACCAAACCTAGCCAAAAGAAGCCCAACTCAATCTAACGTGCCGATACCCCTATTGCTGGCATGTCCAGCGCCAAGCAAAGAATATCTGTGTTCAGTACAGCGCAGCGTCCTCTCCTAACTTAGTCAAACGTAACATAGCTCATCCTACCGCGCCAAAGCCACTATTGCTGCCCTGCTCAGCGCCAAGCAGAACACATTAGAGGAGAGTAGGTAGCCGAAATCCATAGAAACGCTGTGTACAGCTGAAAAGTCAAAGCCATCTGAACCTGACACAAACAATTATAACCTACCCAACCGAAGCATAACTCGAAATAGCCAGTCTCGGCCGCTATTGCTGTACTCCAAAGGGCCAAGCAGAAAATAGTAGAGCCCAGTCGAGCGCAGGAATGCACGGAATAACTGTGTACACCACGAGAGTCAAAGATACCCGAACACAACCCAAGCAAACGTAAATTATCCAAACGTACCATATATCAATCTAACTTAGCGCGACCGATATTACTGGCCTCTCCAGGGCCGAGCAGAGTGTAGTAGAGCAATGAAGAGAGCAGAAACCCACCGAATAACAGTGTACAGCAAAAAAGTTAAAGCTGTCCAGTCCAAACCTAGCCAAACGTAACATAGGCGGACGTAAGGAAATCCAGCCTTACGTACCGCGACCGCTATTGCTGGCATCCCCAGGCTGAAGCAGAAAGGAGGAGAGCAATGAAGTCCACAGGTCTCGACCAAATAGCATTGTAGAGCACAAAAGTTAAAGCTACCCTAAGAAAACGTAACCTAACCTAGCCAAGACGAGCGTAACATAGCTCAACCTAGTGTTACGAGATCACTGTTGCTGGACACCCCAGGGCCAAGCAGAATTTATTGCAGCACAGCAGGGCGCAGAAGCCCACCGAATAGCACTGTGTAGCACAAAAGTCAATGCTATCCCATTTTAACCTAGCCAAACGTAACATAACTCTTCCTGACGTGGCGAGACATATATTGCTGCCCTCCACAGAGCCGAGCAGAACATGTTAGAGGAAAGTAGAGCGCAGAAGTTCATGGAATCGCAGTGCATAATGCAATAATCGAAGGTACACCATCCCAACATTGCCAAACGTAACATAACCGATGGTGGCTTAAGTAAACTTAACGCGCCAAGCCTACAATTGCTATTCTCCCCAGAGCCAAGCAGAATACACTAGAGCAGATTGGAGCGCAGTAATCCTCCGCATAGCAATGTCTATCACAGAAGTCAAAGGTATCCTGTCCAAACAACTCCTAACCTAACCTAACCTAACCTAACCTGACATAATCAAACGTAACATAACTAAGCCTAACATACCGAGAGCACTATTGACGACATCCGAAGCGCCAGGCAGAGCATACTAGAGGTGTAGAGAGCAGTGGTCCATATGATGGCAGTGTATTGCATGAAAATCAAAGATATCCTTACCAAACCCAAACAAACCTAACCTAAACAAAAGTAACCTAACACGAACTAACACGCCGCGGCAACTATTTCTGGCATACACAGACCAAAGCTGGGAATATTAGATCGCAGTTAAGCATAGAAACCCACCAAACAGCAGTGTGTAGCACAAAAGTCCATGCTACCCTTCCCTAAACTAGCCTAACGTAACATAAGCGGACGCAAAGAAGCCCAACCTGACATGCGGCGAACACTATTGCTGGCATCCTGAGTGTCGAGCATAGTACATTACAGCAATGTGGAGCGCAAGAATCCACCAAAAATCGGCGTATAGCACAAAAGTCAAAGCTACCCTATCCTAACCTAGCCAAACGCAGAATAACTGAACGCAACATAACTCACACTAACCTGCCGAGTCCAATACTGCTATCATCCCCAGATCCAAGTATAATATACCAGAGCGCAGTAGAGCGCGGTTATCCACACCACTGCAGTGTATAGCACAAAAGTCAAAGATTTGCTAACCTAACATGGCCTAAACTAACCATACAAAACGTTGTCAAACCCAACATAACGCCCCGCGACCGCTATTGATTGCCTCCGTGGAGCAAGGCGAAGTATATTAGAGCACAATAGATCGCAGTAATCCAACGAATAGCAGTGTACAGCGCAAAATTTAAAGTAGCCTGTCCTAACCTAGCCAACCATAATATATCCGAGCGTAACCAAACGCAACCTAACACGACGGGACAATTGTTCGTGGCCTCCACAATGGCAAGCAGAATGTACTACAGCACAGTAGTGCGCAGAGAGCCACCGCAAAACAGTGAAGTGCACAAGAGTCGAAGATACCTTACCAGACCTGACCTAATATAACCTAACCAAGCGTAGCATATCTCAACATAGCGCGACGATACCCATGCTCCTGGCTTCCCCAGGGCCAGGCAGAATGTAGTAGAGCGCAGTATATCACACAAATCCTGACCAAACCTAGGATATCCTAACGTTACCAAACGTAACCTAACTCAAAATGACGTGCCACGAACACCACTACTCGCTTCCCCAGAGTCGAGCAGAGCATCATAGAGCAATGTAGAGCGCCGAAATCCACCGAATAGCAGTGTACAGCACAAAGATCGATGTAGCATTTCCGAACCTAGCCAAATGTAACATATGCGAACGTAACCTGACTCAAACCAACATGACGAGACAAATATTGCTGGCCTTCACAGAGACAAGCAGACTCTCCTGGAGCACAGTAGTGCGAAGATATCCACCGCAATGCAGTCTACAACGATACGGTCAAACGAAACCAAACCACACATGACCTAACCTAACATAACCTATCGTACCCCAACTCAACATACCGTGCGAGACCACTATTGTTGGCCTCCCAGAGCCAAGCAGAACATATATGAGGATAGCAGGATGCTGAGATCCATAGAACCGCAGTGTATATCAGAAAAGTCTAAGACACCCAAACCTAACGCAAACCAATGGGATCTACCAAAGCATAGCGTAACTAAACGTACTGTGCCGCGACCACTATTGCTGTCCTTTCCAGGGCCAAGCAGAATATAGTAGAGCTCAGTAGAACGGAGAAACCAACCGAAAGTCGGTGTATACCACGAAAGTCAGAGCTTTCCATGCCTAAAACGAACGAACGCATCCCAGCCAATCATATCCGAACTCAAACACACGTGCCGAGACCACCATTACTGGCCTCCCATGAGTCGAGCAGAGTATAGTAGAGCCAAGTTAAGCGCAGAAGGCCAGAAGATAGCAATATACAGCACAAAAGTCAAAGATACCCTAACCGAACCAGACCAAACCTAACCTAACCAAACGTAGACTAACTAAACCTAACGTGCTGAGACCTATATTGCACGCCCCCTCGGTGTGAAGCAGAACGTATCAGAGCACAGTAGAGCGCAGAAATTTACAGAATAGCAGTGCATAGCACAAATGTCAAAGCCATCCTAAACAAACCTATCCCAACCTAAAACAACGAAACCTAATTTATGAAAACCGATCGTGCCACGACCGCCATTGCTGGCCTGCCCAGAGTCGTGTAATGTATATTAGAGCAATTCGGAGTGCAGTAATTCTCCGAATAGCAGTGTACAACACAAACGGCAAAGCTATCGGAACCATACCTAAACTAACCTGATCGAGCCAAACGTAACCTGACACAAGCTAACGTGCCGAGACCACTATTGCTGGCCTCCCCAAAGACGAGCATAGCCTAGTAGAGCAATGTAGAGCGCAGAATTCCACTGGAAAGCAGTCTACAACACAAAAGTCAAAGCTATACTAGCCAAAGCTATCCTGACCTAGCCAAGCGAAGCGTAACCTAAATCAACCTGGCGTGCCGAGGCCACTATTGCTGGCCTCCACAGAGATAAGCAGAATATACTAGAACAAAGTAGATCGCAGGAGTTCACCGAATAGCCTTGTATAGCGCAAAAGCCATAGACATTCTAACCGAACCTAACCTAACCTAACATAGCCAAACGTCCCCTACCTCAAACTCTTGTGCCACGGCAGCCATTGCTGGCCTCCCCAGAACCGGGTAGAGTACAGGAGAGCAGCGAGGAGTGCAGAAAGCAACCGAATAGCAATGTATAGCACTATAGTCTAAGATATCATAACCTAATCCGGCCTAACACAACCCAACCAAACGTAGGATATCTAAATCTAACTAGCAGATACCACTTCTTCTGGTCTCCCCGGAGCCAAGGAGTACATATTTGAGCACGGTAGAGCGCAGAAGCTTACCGAATAGCTGTGTATTGTGCAAAAGTCAAAGCCATCCTAGCCGAACCTATCCTATCCTAACCTAACCAAGCGTTATCTAGCCCAACCTATCGTTCCACGGCAGCCATTGCAGGCATCCCCAGAGCAGGGTAGAGTATAGTAGAGCAACGAGGAGCGCAGGAGTCCACCGAATAGCAGTGTATAGCGCAAAAGTCTATGTTAACCTCAACTATCATAACAAAACGTATCATAGCCATCGCAACCTATCTCACGTTAACATACCGAGGCCAATACTGGTGGCATCCCCAGAGCGAGGCAGAATATTCTGAGGCGCAGTAGAACGCAGAAATCCTCTGAAAAGTGTTGTATAGCATAAAATTCAAAACTGTCTTATACTAACCTTACCAAACGTAACATAGCCAAACGTTATCTATCTCAACCTATCGTGCCGAGACCACTATTGCTGGCCTCCCCAGAGCAAAGCAGAACGTACTAGAGCACAGAAGAGCGCAGAAATTCACCGAACACCTGATCAAACCACGAAAGCCAAAACAATCCGAACCTTACCCACAACTACGCACCCTAACCAAACGTAGCCTACCGCAACCTGGCGCGCCGAGACAACTGTTACTGACCTCCACAGAGTCGAGCAGAGTAAAGCAGGGCAATGAAGTGCGTCGAAATCCGCCGAATGGCAGTGTATACAACAAAAGTCACAGTTTTGCAATCCTAACCATACCAAACGAAACATAACCGAAAGAACATAACACAGACTAACGCGCCTCGACCGCCATTGCTGATCTCCCTAGAGCAAATCAGAACATATTAGGGCACAGTAGAGCGCAGGCATACACCGAAAGCAATGTATAGCGCATACGTCGCAGCATTCCTAACCCAGCTTAACCTACCCTAACCAATCCAAGCTTAACATAGGACAACCAAACGTGCCGCGACCACCACCGCTGGCCTCCCCAGAGAGAAGCAGAGCATGGTACTGCTCAGTAGGGCTCAGAAATCGACCACATTGCAGTGCATAGCACAAAAGTCAAATATACTCCGACCTAACGTGACCTTACCTAACCTATCCAAAGGTAGTGTAACTAATCATGACGTGTCGAGACCAATATTGCTGGCCTCCCCAAAGCCAAGTAGGGCGTATTAGCGCACATTAGGGCGCAGAAATGCATCGGAAAGCAGTGAATGTCACAAAAGTCACAGTAGCCTATCCAAACCTAGCCAAACGTAGCATACCCAACCGCAGCGTAACTCAACCTAACATGACTATTCCATTATTGCTGGCCTCCACAGAGACAAACCGAATGTACTGTCATGCAGTAGTGCGCATATATCCACCGCATGGTAGTGAAGGGCACAAGAGTCGAAGATATCCTAACCTAACCAGACCCAAACTAACCTAACGAAACGTAGCATATCTCAACATAAGGTGCTGCGACCACTGCTGCTGGTACCACGCAAGCCAAGCAGAATATATTAGAC
>NW_016915905.1:0-1077 GCF_001483705.2 Eufriesea mexicana | reverse complement strand
AGGGCGAAGCAGAATATGGCAGAGCACAGTAGAGGACATGGTCCCACCGGATAATAGTGTATATCACGGAAGTCGAAGCCACCCTAACCAAACGTAACAAGACATTGGCTAATAAAACGTAGTCTAACTCAACCTATCGTGCCGCGACCAGTATTGCTGGCCAAGAATGGGAAAGGCAGAATATAGTAGAGTAGACTCGAGCGCAGAAATCCTCCGAATAGCAGTGCATAGCACGAAAGACAAAGGTAACCTGACCGTGCTTGCCATGGATGAACCTAACCAAACGTAACGTGAATCAGCCTAACGTGCCGAGACTACTCTTGCAGGCCGCGCCAGGCAGAGAATGTTAGAACACAGTAGAGCGCAGGTATATGCGCATAGTAGCGTATACCACAATCTTCTAGACTATCTTATCGTAACCTCACCAAGCGTATCCCAACCAAACGTAGCCTAACACAACCTAACGTGCCGAGGCCACTATTGCTGGCCTGCCCAGCGCGAAGCTGAAAATAATACAGCACAGCGGACCGCTGAAATCCACCGTATTACGATCTATAGCACGAAAGCCGCATGTATCCTAACAAAACCTGTATCAACCTAACCTAACCGAACGTAGCATAGCTCAACATAACGTGCCGCTACAACTGCAGCTGACTTTCCAGAGCCAAGCAGAACGCAGTAGAGCACTGTAGATCACTGATATAAACTGAGTGACAGCGTACAACGCTAAAGTCGAAGTACCCAGTCCAAACTTAACCTAACATAACCAAACCAAACGTAGCCTAACACAACCTGAAGTATCATGACCACAACTGGTGGCCTCCCCGGAGCTAAGCAGAGCATACTACAGCACAGTAGAGCGCAGAAATCCATCGAAAAGCAGTGTCACCACAGCAGTCAGAGCAACCTTGACCAAACATAACTCAACCTATTCTAACCAAACGCAAACTAACTTAACCAATCGTGTCACAACAACTATTGCTGGCCCCTCCACAGTCAAACAGAGTATAGTAGGGCACAGTAGAGCGTAGAGGTACACCGAATAACAGTCTATGCCATGAAAGTCAAAGCTACCCA
>NW_016915904.1:0-525 GCF_001483705.2 Eufriesea mexicana | reverse complement strand
ATAGTAGAGCAATGTAGAATGCAGAAATCAATCGAACAGCAGTTTAAAGCACAAAAGTCAAATGAATACTAACCAAACCTTCCCAACACACGCTAAGGAAACATAATGTAACAATACACACACTAGCGTGCCAAGTCCTCTATTACTGGCCACACAGAGCCAAGGCTAACATACTAGAGCAAAGTAGACCGGAAGAATCCACCGAATAGCAGTGTACAGCACAAAAGTCAGAACAGCGTGTCCTAACTTAACCAAACGAAACACATCCAAGCGGAGACTATTCAAACATAACACGACGAGACCGCTACTGCTGGCATCCACAGAAGCAAGCAGACGTACTAAAGCACAGTAGAGCACAGAAATCCTCCACGTTGTAGTGAACAGCACATAATCCATAGATACCCTAGCATCACCTGACCTAACCTAACTAATCAAACCCTGCATAACTCAAACTAACGTGATGAGACCACTATTACTGGCCACCACAGACGGAAGCAGAACATATGAGAGCGCAGTAGTCCCAGA
>NW_016915903.1:141903-166358 GCF_001483705.2 Eufriesea mexicana | reverse complement strand
GGTCAACAATATTGGTCTCGCCATGTTAGGTTGAGTTCGGCTACGTTAAGATCTGTCAAGTTTGGCTAGATTAGGATAAGCTACTATGACTTTCGAGCCTTACACTGCCCTTCGGCGAATTTCTGTGATCAACTGTGCTCTACTATATTCTGCTTGCCTCCGGGAATGCCAGTAGCAGTGTTCGCGGCACGCTCTGTTGATTTGCGCTTCGTTTGGGTTGGTTATGTTAGGTCAGGTTAGGTCAGGATGTGTTTTACTTTTGTGCTGTTCACTGCAATGCGCTGGATTTCTGCCCTCTGCTTTGCTGCAGTACATTCTGCTTCCCTCCGGCTATGCCAGCAGTAGTGGCCTCGACACGTTAGGTTGAGTTGCCTTACGCTTGGTTATGTTAGGTTTTGTCAAGCTCGGTCATGTTATCTTGAACATTCGTGCCATACACTGCTATTTGGGGGAAAGCTGATCTCGGCTGTGCTCCGCTACAATCCGCTTGGTACTGCGGAGGCCAGAAATAGTGGTCGCGGCACGTTACGTTGAGTTAGGCAACGTTTGATGAGGTAACGTTGGGCTAAATTTGTTTAGCGTGGCTTCGACTTTCGTGCTGCACACTATTACCAGGTGGGTACCTGTGATCTACTGTACTCTACTGTGTTCTGCTTTGCTCTGTCGAGACCGGCAGAAGTGGCCGCGGTGCGCTCCGATGAGTTACGCAACGTTTAGTTAGACTAGGTTTGGTCAGGTTATGTCAGGATATATTCGACTCTTGTGCTGTTCACTGCAGTGCGGTGGAACTCTGCGCACTGCTGTGCCTTAGTACATTCTGCTTGCCCCTGAGGTGGCCTGCCATAGTGGTCTCGTCATGTTAGGTTGAGCTGTGCTACGTTTGGGTATGTTGCGTTTTGCTCGGTTAGGATAGGCTACTGTGACTTTTGTGCTTTGCACTTCATTTCGACGGATTTCTCTTATCCAAAGTGCTCTACAACATTCTGCTTTGCTCTGGGTCGCGGCACGTTATGTAGGGCTATGCTGCGTTTGGGTGGGAAAGATTACATCAGGTTGGGTTACGTTATCTACGGCTTTTGTACGATTCACTGCAATGCCGTGGATCTCTGCGCTCCTCTGTGCGCTAGTCCGCTCTGCTCGTCTCTGTGGAGACCAGCAATTGTGGTTTCGCCATGTCAGGATGAGTGTGGCTACGTTTGCTAATGCCAAGTTTGGTTAGGATAGGATAGAGTAGCTTAGGCTTTTGTGCCATACGCCGCTAGTCGGTGGAATCCTGTGATCTACCGTGCTCTAATATGTTCTGCTTAGCTCTGTGGTGGCCAGCAATTGTAGTCCCGGCACGTTAGTTTGTGGTAGGATACGTTGAGTTGGATTAGGATATGCTAAGCTCGGTCAGGTTAACTTAGATTTTCGTGCAATGCACTGCTATTCGGAGTACTCCTGCGCTGTACTGAGCTCTACTATATTATGCTTAGCCCCGGAAATTCAACCAATATTGGTCTCGGCACGAAAGGTTGAGTTAGGTTGCGCTTGGTTAGTTTAGGTAGGGTTAAGTTCGGTAAGGATAGCTTCGACTTGCGCGCTATGCACTGTTCTTCTGTGGACTTCTGCGCTCGACTGCGCTCAACTGTATTCTGCTTGGCCCTGGATAGGCCACCAATAGTGGCCGTGGCACGTTACGTGGAGGAAGGCTACGTATGGCTAAGCAATGTTAGCTTGCGTTAGGTCTGGATAAATATGACTTCTGTGCTATACTCTGCGATTATTTGTATTTTTGCGATCTACTGCCCCCTAGAATTATCTGCTCGAACCTGAGGAGGCCAGAAATCGTGGTCTCGGCACGTTAGCTTAAGCTGCGTCCGGTCATGTTGCGTTTGGTGAGGATAGTATAGGATAGTATAGGCTTTTGTGCTATACACAGCTGTCCGCGGATTTTTGCTCCCTACTCTGTTTTAGCATTTTCTGCTTGGCGCAAGGAACGCTAGCAATAGCGATCTTGGCACGTTAGGTTGAGCTATACTACGTCTCGATAGGATAGGTTAGCGATGCATTGTCAGGACTCCTTGGACATTTGTGCTATACAATTCTGTTCGGCGGATGTCTGCGCTCTACATACTCTGCTTCGCTCTGGGAATGCCAGCAGTTGTGGTGGCGGCTTTATGTTCAGTTATGCTACGTTTGGGGATGTTAGGCTACGCCAGGCTGCGTTTGGGTATCCTAGACATTTGTAACATACTCTGGTATTCGGGGGATTTCTGCCCTCTACATTGCTCTAATATACTCTGCGCGAGCCTGGGGAGGCGAGCAATGGCGGTCGCGAAACGTTAGGTTGAGTTATGTTTCGTTTGGTTAAGCTAGGTTGGGTCAGGGCTGGTCAGGATATGTTTGACCTTTGCGCCATGCACTTCAATGCGTTGCATTTCTGCGCCCTACTGTGCTTCCGTGTATTCCGCTCGGCTCTGCGCAGGCCACCAATAGTGGTCTCGGCGCGTTAGGTTTACTTAGGCTACGTTTGCATATGACAAGTCTGGTTATGTTAGCATATGGTAGCTTAGACTTTTGCGCCACTCACCGCTATTCGGTGCGTTTCTCCGCTCTACAGCGCGCTAATATGCTCTGATTGGCTCTGGGAGGACAGCAATATTGGTTGCGTGACTTTATGTTGTGCTGCACTGCGTTTCGATATGTTGGGTTGGGCCAGGTTCGGTCAGGTTAACTTAGACTTTCGTGCTATATGCCGCTATTCGCAGTATTTCTGCGCTGTGCTGTGCTCGGCTATATTATGCTAAGCCGTGGGAATGCCAGCAATATTGGTCTCGGTACGATAGGTTGTGTCTGGTTACGTTTGGTTAGGCTAGGTTAGGTTAGGCTACGATATCTACGGCTCTTTTGCTGTTCGCTGCAGTGCGGTGAATTTCTGCGCACTACTGTGCTCAAGTAGATTCTGTTTGTATCTGTGTGTACCAGCAATAGTTGTCTCGCCATGTTAGGTTGGGTTATGCTGCGTTTGGATATGTCACTTTTGGCTTGGTTGGGATAGGCTACTCTTGCTTTTGTACTATTCACTGCTATTCTTTGGATTTCTGCGCTTTATTGTGCTCTAATATGCTCTGCTTGGGCAGCGGTGGCCAGTAATAGTGGTCTGGGCACATTAGATTCAGTTAGGCCACGTTTCGTTAGTTTAGGTTGGAATGGTTAGGTTATGGTGTCTACGGCTTCTGGGCTATGAATTGCAATGCGGTGGATTTCTACGCTCTGCTGTGCTGCAGTATATTCTGCATTTCGCTGTGTAGGCCAGCAATAATGGTCACGGCCGGTTAGCTTGAGGTATGCTGTATTTGACTACGCTTCGTTTGGTGAGGTTAGGATATAGTAGATTAGACTTTTGCGCTATACACTGCTATCCGAGGATATCTGCGCTCTACTGTGCTCTAATGAATTCTGCTTTGCTCTGGGGAGTTCGGCAGCAGCCGTCGCGGCACGCCCTGTTGAGTTACGCTACATTTGGTTAGGTTACGTAAGGTCAAGTTATGTCGGGATATGTTAGACTTTTTTGCTTTACACTGCAATGCGGACTATTTCTGCTCTCTGCTCTGCATCCGTATATTCTGCTTGGCTCTGCGGAGGCCAGCAATAGTGGTCTCGGCGCGTTAGGTTTAGCTAGGCTACGTTTGCGTGAGGCAAGTTTGTATATGTTAGGAGAGATTAGCTTAGACTTCTGTGACATTCACTGTTATTCGGTGGATTTCTGCACTCTACTGTGCTCTACTATACTCTGCTCGACTCTGGTGAGGCCAGCAATAGTAGTCTCGCACGTTATGTTGAGTTAGACTACGTTTGGTCATGTTATCTTAGGGCAGGCTATGTTAGGGCATCCTTGACTTTTGGGATATGCACTGACAGTATACGGACGCCTGCGCTCTCATCCCCTGTAATGTGTTCTGCTTGGCGATGGGGAGGCCAGCAACGCCTGTCTAGGTTCGTCCGTTTGGGTTATCTCACGTATTGTTATGTTAGGTTAGGTCAAAGTATGTTAGGGTATACTTGACTTTTGTGCTTTACACTTCTTTGCTGCGGATTTCCGCGCTCTACCGTCTTCTAGCTAATTCTGTTTGTCTCTGAAGAGGACAGCAATAGTGGTCGCGGCACGTTAGGTTAAGTTAGGTAGCGACTGTGAATGTGTCGGTTGGTCGGGTTAGGTGTAGGTTGCTTAGACCTTTGTGCTATACGTGGTTGCTCCGCGGATTTCGGCCCTACATTGTTCTATATCACACATTGCCTGTCTCCGTGGACGCCAGGAATAATGGTCTCGGCACGTTAGGTTGTGTTACGTTACGTTTTGTCAGGGTAGGCTTGGACATGTCTGGTTAATACAGTTTTCACTTTCATGCTATACACCACTATTCGGTCGGCTTCAGCATTCTACAATGCGCTGCTATACTCTGCTTAGCTCTCGTCGGTGCAGCTATAGTGGTCGCGGCACCTTGGGTTGAATTATGTTACGTTTGGTATTGCTACGATGTGTACGTTAGGAAAGGTTAGCATTGACTTTTTTGCTATACACTGCTATTCGGTGCATTTCTGCGTTCTGCTGTCCTCTTGTATGTTCTTCTTGTCTCTGGTGGGTCTGCAATGTTGGTCTCGGCAAGTTCCTTTGGGTTAGGCTACGTTAGTGTATGCTAGGTTTGGCCAAGTTACGTTATGATATATAGGAGTTTTCCGCTTTACACTGCGATTCTAAGGATTTCTGCGCTCTACTCTTCTCTAATATATTCTGCTGTGCTCTGGTGAGGCCAGCAATAGTGGTGCCGGCACGTTAGGTTGAGTCATGTTCCGTTCTGTCAGGTAAGGATAGGCTTAGTTCGGTAAGGATTGCTCCGACTTTCGCGCTGTATACTGTATTTCGCAGTATTTCTGCGTCCTTCTCAGCATTACTACATTCTGCTTGTCCCTGGCGACTCCAGCAATAGTGGCCGCGGCATGTTATGCTGATTTACGATGCGTTTGGCCAGGTTAAGTTAGTATGGGTTAAGCTCGGATGTCTTTGACTCTTCCGCTATACACTGCGATTGTATTGATTTCTGAGAGCTACTCTCATCCACTTTCTTCTGCCAGTCTCTGGGGAGGCCAGAAATTGTGGTTATAGTGGCCGCGGCAAGTTAGATTCAGTAGGGTTACGTTTGGATATGTTACAATTTGCTAGGTTCGGATAGGATAGCCTTGACGTTTGTGATATGCACTCCTATTCGGTGGCCTTCGGAGCATTGGTGTACTCTGGTGTATTCTTCTTGGATGTGAGGAGGCCGGCCATTGTGGTCTCTGCACGTTATGATGAGTTAGGCTACGTTTGGCTATGATATGTTATTATGGGTTAGGTATGGACAGCTTTGCATTTTCTGCTGTACACTGCGATTGTATTTAGTTAATTTCGGCTACGTTCAGTTACGATACATTTGGTTAGGTTAGGATGAGGTAGTTTCGACTTTTGTGACATACTCTGCTATACCTTTGATATCGGCGCTCTAATGTGCTCTAATATTCTCTGCTTGGCTCTGGGAAGGCCAGCAATAGAGGCCTCGGCACGTTAGGCTAGATTAGGTTGCGTCTGGTTATATTGAGTTTCGGTAGTATAGAAGAGGATAGCTTTGACTTTTGTGCTATATACTGTTATTCGTTGAGTTTCTACGATCTACGTTGCTCTACAGTATTCTGCACGCCTCTGGGGTGGCCAGTAATAGTCATCTCGACCCGGCAGGCTGTCTTATGCTATGTTTGTCTACGTAGAGATGGCTTGGGTTAGGTTTGGTTAAGGTAGCTTCGACTTTTAAGTTATACACTGCTATAAGGCTGATTTCTGCGCTTTACTCAGCTCCGATATGTTCTGCTTGGCCCTTGGAATGCCAGCAATGGTGTCCGCGGCGCGATTGCTTAAGGTATGCTACGCCATGTTTGGTCAGGTTGGGCCAAGTTTACCGTGGATGGCTTTGCCGTCTGTGCTTCACTCTGCTATTCGGTAGATTTCTGCGCTCCTCACTGCCCTCATACAATCTGCTGGACTCTGGGGATGCCAGTAATGGTGGTCTCGGCGCGTTAGGATGAGTTTTGCTACGTTTGGTTATGTTACGATTGGTCGGGTAAGGGGAGGTTCGCTTTGACTTTTTTGCTATACACTACCATTCGGTGAATTTCTGCGATCTACTGTTATATAATATTCCCTCCTCCTACTCTGGGAATTACAGACAGAGCGGCCGCGGCGCGTTTGATTTGGTGAGGTTACGATTTGTTAGGTTGGGATATGATAGCATGGACCTTTGTGTTATACACTGCTGTCCGCGGATATCTGCGCTCCACTGTATTCTGTTACCTACTGCATAGTGATGGGGAGTCCAGAAATAGTGAGCTCGGCTCATTAGGTTTAGTTAGTTTAAGTATGGTTTGTTCAGGTTAAGTCAGGTTACGTCCGAATATCGTCGACTTGTGTGCTATACACTGCTATATGGTGGCTTTCTGCGCTCGAATGGGTTCCAGCATTTTCTGTCTGTCGCTGGGGGGACCAGGAACTGTGGTCTCGGCGCGGTACGTTAGGTTAGGCTACGTTTGTTTATATAGAGTTTGGATGTGTTTTTATAGGAAAGAATTGACCTTTGTTATATAGAATGCTCTTCGGTGGATCCACTACACTCTGCTCGACTCTGGGAGGTCATCAATAGTGGTCGCGGCACATTAGTTTAAATCCCATTACGCTTGGTTAGGATAGGTTACCTTGTGTTAGGTTACGATAGCTTTGACTTTTGTGCTGCACACTGCTATTCTATGGGCTTCTGCGCTCTTATGTGCGCTACCATACTCTGCATGTCCCCTGGACGCCAGGAATAGTGCTCTCGTCATGTTAGGTTGAGTTATGTTACGTTTGGTTAGGTAAGGCTTTGTTATGTATGGCTGGGATGGATTTGACTTTTCTGATATACGCGGCTGTTCGGTGGATTTCAGCGTTCTACAATGCTCTTCTACACTCTGATTAGCTTTCGTGAGGCCAGCACTATCTGTTGTGGCCCGTAAGTTTGGATTACGTAACGTCTGCTTATGTTACGTTTGGATAGGTTTTGGAGGTGAGCTTCGACTTTTGCGCTATACGCTGCTATTCGGTGTATATCTGCGCTCTACTGTGCTGTAGCTTGCTCCTCTTCGCGCTGCGCACGCCAGCAATTGTGGCGTCGGCACGTTAGGTTGTGTTAGGCTGCTCTTGGGTTGATTACGTTTGGCTAGGACAGTATAGGATGGCTTTGACTTTTGTACTGTGAACCGCTATTCCGTGGATTTCTGCGCTCTTCATTGCTCTACTATACTTTGCTGGCCGCGGGAGAGGACAGTGATAGCTGTGTCGGCGCGTCGGGTTGAGTTGGTCTGCGTTTGATTTGTTACATTAGTCTGGGTTAGGTTTGGCTGGATTTGACTTTTCTGACCTTCACTGCATTCAGTCGGTTTCTGCGCTGCGGGCTCCACTAATATGTTCTGCTTGGCTCTGACAGGGCAGCAATAGATGTCCGAGAACGTTTTGAGCGGTTAGGTTACGTTTGCATAGGTTACGTTTGCTGAAGCTAGAATATGTTGCCTTTGACTTTTGAGCCATACACTGCTATGCCGAGGATTTCTGCGCTCTACTGTGCTCTAATATGTTTTGCTTGTCCCTCTGCGGGCTCCAAATATCGTCCTTCGCACGTTTGTTGTAGTTAGGTTACGTTTGCATAGGTTACGTTTGCTTAGGTTGGGTCAGGTTATGTTTGGTTGAGCTTGCTTTGACTTTTGGGCTATACACTGCTACTGGATCGATATGTGCTCTCTGTGCTACTCTACTAGCGTCTGCTCCTCTCTTGAGATGCCAGCAATAGTGGTCGCTGCACGTCTGGATGAGTTATGTTATGCTTCTCATGGTTAGGGCAGGTTAACCTTGGCTAGGGTGGCTTTGACGTTTGTGATATACCCTGCTATTTGGTGGATTCCCGCGCCCTGCTACGCTTCAGTATACTCCTTTTGGCTACGTGGTGTCCAGCAATAGTGGTCGCGGCACGTTACCTTGAGTTGTGTTGCGTTTGGTTGTGTCACGATTTGTTGGGATAAGAGCGGATGCCTTCACCCATTGTGCTCTACACTGCTATTCGGTGGATTTCTGCGCTCTGCAGTGCTCTACTATACCCTGCTCAAATCTCGGGAGACCAGCAATGGTGGACTCGGCTTGTTAGAATTAGTTAGTATACGATTGGTCTGTCTAGAATAGGCCACGTTAGGTTAGGATGTCTGTGACTTTCGTGCTATACTGTTCTATTTGCAGGCATACTGCGCTATACTGTGCTCTAATATATTCTGCTTGTCTTTGTGGAGGCCAGCAGGGTTGGTCCCGGCACGCCAGGCTAGGATACGTTACGTTTGCTGCTATTACGTTCGAATATATTAGGACAGGATAGATGAGACTTGTGAGCTATACACTGCTGCTCGTTGGATTTCTACGCTGTACATAGCTCAAGTATGCTCTCCTTAGCTCGGGGGATGCCAGCAACGATGGCCTAGGGTGGTCAGGTTGAGTTATGCAGCGTTTGGTTATGTTACGTTTGGTTGGGTTAAGCAAGGGTAGCATTGATTTTTGTGCTATACACTGCCATTCAGTGTATCTCTGCGCTCTACTGTGATTTTATAAGCTCTGCCCTGCTCTGGGGAGGTAAGAGGTAGCTGTCTCAACTCAGTAGCTTGAATAAGGTCACGTTTGGTTAGGTTACGTTTGATGAGATCAGACTTAAATAGCCTTGACTTTGCTGCTATACCATGCGACATGTGGATTCCGGCGCTCTCCTCTACTCCAATATGGGCTGCTTGGCTCTGTGGACGCCAGCAATACTGTTCAACGCACGGTATTTTGAGTTAGATTACGTTTGGTCATGTCCGGTTATGCTTGGTCTGGTAAGGTTATATTTGACCTTCGTGCTCCACACTGATATTCTATGGACTTCAGCGCTCTACTGAGCTCTATTGTACTCTGCGTGCCCCTGGGGACGCCAGCGATGGTGGTCGCGGCGTGATGGAATGCGTTACCCTAAGTTTGATTAGACTTTGCTTGGTTACGCTTCGTTGGGATTGCTTTGAATCTTGTGCCGTAAACTGCTCTTTGGCGGATATCTGCGCTCTACATTGATCTACTATACCATGCACGAATCTCGGTAGGCCAGCAATGATGGGCGCGGGGCCTTGGTTTCAGTTAGTATACGTTCGGTTACGTTAGATTTCGATGCGATAGGTTAGGATAGCTTTGTCTTTCCTGTTATGTGCTGTTATTAGGTGGAATTCTGCCCTCAACATCGCCCCACTATACTCTGCTTTTCCCTTGGGAGGTCAGCAATAGTGGTCGTGGCACTTTTGTTTAAGATATGCTACGTTTGGGCAGGTTATATTACATTCCTTTAGGTGTGGGTAGCTTTACCTTTCGTGGTATAAACTGCTTTTCGGTGGATTTCTGAGCTCCGCTGTGCCCTAGTATGTCCTGCTTGGCTCTGGGGAGGCCAGCAATAGTGGTCTCGGCACGCTAGTATGAGACATATTACGTTTGAGTATGTTACGTTTGGTTAGGTTAGGGTAGGATACGTTTGACTTTAGCGCCATACAAAGCTATTCAGTGGATTGCTCTGCTCTTCGTTGCTCTATACTCTACACGACACTGGGGAGGCCAGCAATGGCGGTCGTGGGGCGGTAGGTGTCGTTTGGTTACGTCTGGATAGGTTAGGTTAGGCTAGGTTTGGTCATTTGGACGCCCTTGAGTTTTGTGTTATTCACTGCTCTTCTGCGAATTTCTGCACGCTACTGTGATCTAGTACATACCGCTTGGGTATGGGGAAGCCAGCAATATTGGTCTCTGCAGGTTAGGTTGAGTTAGACTACGTTTGCTTGTGTTAGGTTATGCTCGGTTAGGTTAGGATATCATTGTCTGTTGTGCTTTTCACTAAAGTGCAGCAGTTTTCTGCGCTCTCCTGTGCTTTACTATAATCTTCTGGGCTCTGGTGAGGTCCGCATTATTGTTGTACGCACGTTATGGTGAGTTAGGTTAAGATTGTTTGCGTTACGTTTGGTTATGTTAGGATAGGATATTTCTGACTTTCGTCGTATGCACTGCTGTTCGGGGAGTCCCTGCGCTCTACTGTGCTCCTAATATGCTTTGCTTGACGCTGGGGAGACAAGCAATATTGGTCTCTGCAGGCTAGGTTGAGTTATGCTGCGTATGCTTATGTTAGGTTATGCCCGGTTAGGTTAGGATATCTTTGACTTTTGTGCTTCAAACTTCAGTGCGGCGGATTTCCGCCATCTATTGCGCTCTAGTTTGTTTTTCTTTGCTCTGGGAAAGTCTGCAGTAGTCGTCTAGGCACGATAGGTTGAGTTATGTTATGTTCGGTTGTGTTACGCTTAGTTAGGTTGGGCTACGGTAGCTTTGACTTTGTGCTGCACACTGCTATACGCTGAACTTCTGCGCTCTACTGTGGTCTAATGCTCCCTGCTTTTTTCTGGGAGCTTCAGAAACTTTGGCGACGGCGCGTTACGTTGCGGTAGGCTACGTTCGTTTGGGTTACATCTGTTTGGGTTAGTTTGGGATATCTTTGACTTACGTGCCATGTACTGCCATTGTATGTACCTCAGCACTCTGTCCTCCTCTAATATGCCCTGTTTGGTGACGGGGCGGCCAGCAATAGTCGTCTCGGCTCGTTGGATGAGATTGGATACGATTGGCTAGGTTACGTTAGCTTTGGTTAGATTCGGATCCCATTAGCTTTTCTGCTGTACGCATCGATTCTGTGGATTTCTGCCCTCTACTCTACACTATTATGCTCTGCTTGGCTCTGTGGAGGCCAGTAATACTGGTCGCGGAAGGTTATTATGCGTTATATTACTTTCGGATAGGTTAGGTTACGGTGGATTAGCCTAGGATAGTTTTGACGTATGTGCTCAACACTGATATTCTGTGGACTACTTTGCTCTACTGTGCTCTTCCGTATTCTGATTTTATCTGGGGAAACCGGCAATAGTGATCGCGGCAAGTTATGCATATTTATTCAACTTTCGGTTAGGTTAGGTTGGTAAAGGTTGGGTAAAGGTGTCTTTGTCTTTTGTGCTTTGTATTACGATTTGGTGGATACCGGCGCTCAACTCTACTCTACTATGCTCTGCTCCACTCTGGGGAGTCAAGCATTAGTGGTCATGGCTCGATAGGGTGCGTCAGTGTACGTCTAGTAATGTTACGGTTGGTTAGATTAGGATAGGGTAGCTTCGACTTTTATGCTATAAACCGCTGTTTTGTGAATTCGGGCTCTACATTGCTCTGATATGACCTGCTTGTTTCTGGGTAGGCCAGCAGTATTATTCTCGGCACGTTACATTTAGCTATGCTACGCTATGCTTGGCTAGGTTTGGACATGTCAGGTTAGGATACCCGTGACCTTTGTGCCACGCACTGCAATGCGGTGGATTACTGCGCTCTACTGTGCCCTTGTATGTTATGCTTGACTCCGGGAAGGCCAGCTATAGTGGACTCGGCACGATAGGTTGAATTATTTTGCGTTTTGGATATGTTAAGTTATGTTACGTTTGGTCATGCTGTCTTCGACTTTTGTGTTATACTCTGCTGTATACTGTTCTCGAATATATTCTGCTAGGCTTCGGAGAGGCCAGCAATATAGGCCTCGGCTCGTTACGTTTAGCTATTCTACGTTCGGTTATGTTAGGTTAGGTCAGATTTGGTTAGGATGTCTTCAACTCCTGTCTTAAACACTGCCATTCGATGGGTTTCTGCACCCTACTCTGCTCTAGTATATTCCGCTCGGCTATGCGGAGGCCTGCAGTGCTGTTGTTGTCACGATAGTCTGAAGTATGCTGTGTTTGGTTATGTCACGCTTGTTTATGTTAGGATATTGTAGCTTAGAATTTTGTGCTATACACACCTCTTCGGTGGATTTCTGCGCCCTACTGTGCTCTACTATACTCTATTCGACACTGGGTAAGGAAGCACGATTGGACATGGCTCAATAGGTTGCGTTACGGTACGTCTAGTAATGTTAGGATTGCTTAGGCCAGGACGGGGTAGCTTTGATTTTTGTGCTCTACTCCGCTATTCGGAGGGTTTCTACGCCCTACATAGCTCTCCTGTACTCTGTTCGTCGCCTGGGAGTCCATTAACAGTGTTCTCTGCACGTTTGGTTTTGTTAGCCCACGTGCGACCGGCTATGCTGGTTTGGGTTAGGCATGGGTTTCTTTGACTTTCTTGGTATAGACTGTTGTTCGACGGATTTCTGCGCTCCACCATGTTCTAGTATGTTTTGCTTAGCTCTGGGGATTCCAGCAGTAGGGGTGTCAGCACGTTAGTGCAGGATATGTTGCGTTTGGTTACGTCGTTAGGATGGCTTCGACTTTTGTGCTACACACTGCTTTCCTATGGACATCTGCGCTCTTCTGTGCGTTAGCACTATCTGCTTGCCTCTATGGGCGCCAGGAATAGTGACCTCGGCACGTTAGTTTCAGTTACGTTGCGTTTGGCTAGGTTAGCATTGTGTAGGTTGTTTTAGGATAGCTTTGACTTTTCAACTGTAAACTGGTATACGGATTATATCAGAGTTCTACATTGCTCTGCTATACCCGGCTTAGCTCTCGTGAGGTCAGCAATAGCGGTCGTGTGACGTCAGGTTGTGTTCCGTTACGTCAACTTATGTTACGTTTGATTAGGTTAGGATAGGATGGCTTTGACTTTTACGCTATACACGGCTATTCGGATGATTTCTGCGCCCTACTGTACTCTAATATGCTATGATTGGCGCTGGCGAGGCCAGCAATAGCGGTCTCGGCACGTTTGGTTGTGTTAGGCTGCGGTCGATTAAGTTATGTTTGGTTAGGTTAGGAGAGGATAGCATTTACTTTTGTGCTATACACTGATACTCGGTAGATTTCTGAGCTCTCCTGATATAATATTCCCTGCTTTGATCTGGCTGTGCTTGAAATGGTGGCCGCGGCGTGTCAGGTTGTGTTATATTACATTTGGTTACTCAAGGATTGTTTGGGTTAGTTTATGATGTCCTTGACTTTCCTGCTATAGCGTACAATTCTATGGTCCTCTGCGCTCTACTCTCCTCTAGTATGCCCTGCTTGGCGGAGGGATGCCAGCAATTGTGGTCTAGGTACGTTAGGCTGCGATTGGTTATGTATGATTATGTCGGGTTTGGTCAGACTAGTTTATGACATCTATTACTTTTTGCTATACACTGCTATTCGGGCGATTCCAGTGACCTAAATTGCTCTGCTATGCTCTGCTTAGGCCTCATTGGGCTAGCAATATCTTTCGTGTCACGTCATATTGAGTTACGTTACTTCTGCTTATGTTGCGTTTAGTTAGGTTAAGACATGGTAGCTCTAACTTTCATGCTGTATACTGATATTCGGTGAATATTTGCGCACTGCTGTGATCTAATATTCTCTCCTTGTCAGTGATAGTGTTCTTCGCCCGCGTTCTTCTTAGCGTTAGCTTGAGATAGGATACGATTGGTTGGGTTACGTTAGCTCAGGTTGTGTTTGGATAGCTTCGACTTTTCTGCTAAACACTGCGGTCCTATAGATTTCTGCGCTCTACTCTCCTTTATTATGCTCTACTTGGCTGTGTGCATGCCAGCAATACAGGTCGCGGCATGATTCCTTTTGACTGGTTACGTCTGCTTAGGTTATGTTTGGTTGTGTTAGGTCGGGATACCTTCGACATATGTGCTAAATACTCATATCCTATGGATTCCTGTGCTTTTCTGTGCTGTATCATATTCTGCTTGTCTCTGACGAAGTCAGCAATAGTGGTCGCGGCACGTTGGGTTTAGTTGCTCAACGTAGGGTTGTGTTAAGTTAGGCCTGGATAGATTGATATACCTTTGACTTTTGTGCTATACAATGCTATTTAGTGGCTCTCTGCGCTCCTCTTAGCTCTGATATACTCTGTTCGACTCTGGGGAGTCCAGCGTAGGTGGTCATGGCTCGATAGGTTGCGTCAGGGTACGTCCTGCTATGTCACGATTGGTTTGGTTAACACGGGGTTGCATTGACTTTTGTGCTATACTCCGCTATTCGGAGGATTTCTACAATCTGCGATGCTCTTCTGCACTCTGCTCGAATCCGGGGAGTCCAGTAATAGCGTTCGCGGCACGTTTTCTTGAGTAAGGTTACGTTTGGTTAGGTTACGTTACTTTGGGTTAGGCTATGGTTTCTTCCACTTTCGTGGTGTAGACTGTTGTTCGACGGATTTCTGCGCTCTACTGTGCTCTAATATCGTCAGCTTGTCTCTGGAATGGCCAGCAATTGTGTTGTCGACACAACGTTTAGGTTTAGTTCGGCTACGTTTGGTTTGGTTAGGTTAGGTAAGGTTAGGTAAGGATATGTTTGACTTTTGTGCTCTGCACTACAATGAGGCGGACTTCTGCACTCTACTGTGCTGTATTATGTTCTGCTTGGCTCTGAGGAGGCCAGAAATGGTGGCCTAGGCATGTTTGATTGTGTTAGGATGCGTTCGGCTAGGTCACGCTTGGGCAGGATAGGATGTAATAGCCATGTCCTTTGTGCTGCACACTGCAATTCGGTGGATGTCTGCGCTCTTTTGTGGTCTATTATTCCCCGCTTTGCTCTGGGAGTTCCAGTAATACTGGACGCGGTGCGTTAGGTTATGCTGGGTAACGTTCGATCAGGTTACGTTACTTTGTGTTTGGTTAGGTTATCTCTGACTTTCGTGGTATACACAGAAATTCTATCGACCAATGGGCTATACACTTCCTTATATGCCCTGCTTGGCTGTGGGGAGTCCAGAAATATTTGGCTAGGTACATTAGGTTGGGATTGATTGCATTCTGTTAGGCTGGGTTATTTCAGCTTATGTTAGGATACCTTCTACTTCCCTGCTTTACACGTCAATGCGGCGAATCCCTGCGCTCTACTCTGCTCTAGCATATTCTGCTCGGCTCTGGGGAGGTGATCATTAGTGGTGTGGGCAGGTTAGGGTGAGATAGGTTACGTTTGGTTATATCACGTTTGGTTAGATTAGGGTCGGTTACGTTTGGTCGGGATTGCTTTGACTTTTGTGCTATATACTGCCTTTCGGACGATACCTGCGCTCTGCGTTGCTCTAATGGCATCCAATTATCTCAGCGGAGGCCAGGAACCGTGGTCGTGGCACGCTTGGTTGAGTTTGGTTACGTTTGGTTGGGATAAGTTAGGATACGTTTGGTTAGTCTGGCTTCGACTTTTGTGATATAACCTTCTATTCTGAGGATTTATACGCGCTACATTGCTATGCTATACTCTGATCGACTCTCGGGAGGACAGTAATAGTGGTATCGGCAGGGTAGGTTGTGCTAGGGTACGTGTGGTTATATTATGTTTGCCTAGGTTATGTATGAATAGGCTTGTCTTTCGTGATATACACTGCTTTTCGTCCGATTTCGGCGCTCTACCGTGATCTTATAAGCTCTGCTTTGCTCGGGTGTGCCAGAAATAGTGGCCGCGGCTGATTACCCAGTATTCTGTCACGTTTGGATACGTTATGTTCGCTTGTATCAGATTTGAATGGCATTGTCTTCTCTGCTACACCCTGCGACCTACAGATTTCGGCGCTCTCCTCTACTCTTATATGGTCTGCTTGGTTCTGTGGAGGCCAGCAATACTTGTCGCCGCACGTTAGGTGATGTTAGGTTGCGCTTGACTACGTTACGTTTGGTCAGGATATGAGATGATAGCTTCGACTTATGTGCTATACACTGCTATACCTATGCCTTCTTCGCTCTACTGTGCTATAATATGCTCTGCTTGGCTCTGGGGATGCCTGCAATGGTGGCCTCGAAACGTTAGTGTGAGTTAGGTTACGTTTGCCCTGTCCAGGTTAGGTTTTGTTTGGTCATGACAGCTTTGACTTTTGTGGTATACATTACAATTAGGTCGATATCTGCGGTCTGCTGTCCTGTAGTGTATTCTGCTTGACTGTGGGGAGGCCACATGAAGTGCTCTCGGTACGTTAGGATGAGATATGTTGCGTTTGCCTGTGTTACGTTTGGTTAGGTTGCGATAGGCTAACTTAGACGTTTGTGCTATACACTGAACTTCTTTGGATTTCTGCGCAATACATTAACCTACTTCACTCGGCTAGACTCGCCGTAGGCCAGCAATGGTTGCCGCGGCACGTTAGGTTGTGTTGGAATACGTTCGGTTGCATTAGGTTACGTTGGGTTCGGTTACGGAAGCTTTGACTCGCGCGTTGTGAACTGCTATTAGGTGGAATTTTGCGCTCTGCTGTGCACTACTATACTCTGCTCGTATCTGGGAAGCCCTGCAATAGTGGCCGCAGCAAGTTAGTTTCAGTTATGTTACGTTTGCTTATTTTAATATTTGTTAGGTTAGGAAACAATGGCTTGAGCTTTTGTGCCATACACTGCTGTACGGTGAATTTCTGCGCTCTACTATGCTCTATTGTGTTCTGCTTTGCTCTGGGTATGTCATCAATAGTGGCATAATCTCGTCAGGTTGTGCTAGGCTGCGTTTGGTTACGTTATATTAGTTTGGATTAGGATCGGATTGCATTGACCTTCGTGGTATAGACTGTTGTTCGGTGGGCTTCTGCGATCTACTGTGCCCTAGTATATTCTGCTTGGCTCCGGGGTGGACAGCAATGCTGGTCTCGGCACGCTAGGTTGAGTTGGGTTTCGCTTGGCTTGGCTAAGTTGAGACAGGTTTGGTCAGGATAGCTTTGGCTTTTGTGCTATACACTGTTATTCGGTCGATATCTGTGCCCTGCAATGCTCTACTAGCATCTGCTTTTTCTGGGAAGGACAGCAATTGCTTTCGTCGCACGTTTGCATGAGTTAGGTAACTTTTCGGTATGTTAGGCTAGTTTGGGTTAGGTGAGGATATCTTCGCCTTTTCTACTGTCCATTGCCATTCTATGCTCCTCTGCGCTTTACTCTCCTCTAACATGTCCTGCTTGGCAATGGGGAGTTCAGCAATAGTGGGCTCGGCTCGTCAGGATTAGCAAGTATACGTTTGGTTTGGTTGGATTCAGTTAGTCTCGGTCAGGGTTTCTTCGTCCTCTGTGATATACACTGCTATTTGTTGGCCATCTGCGCCCTAGTGTGCTACAGCATATCCTGCTTGTCGCTGGAGAGACCAGCAACAGTATTCTCGGCACGTAGGTTATGTTAAGCTACGACTCTTAATATTATGCTTGGATATGTTATTATAGGATAGAATTCACGATTGTGCTATAGACCGCCAGTCGGTGAATGTCTACCCTCTACATTGCTCTTCTATACTATGCTCGACCCTGGGGAGGCCAGCAATAGCGGTAGTTGCACGATAGATTTTGTTAGGCTGCGCTTGGTTGTGTTTCGATAGGTCAGGTTAGGACAGGACATATGTGACTTTTGTGCTGTACACCGCTATTCGGAGGACTTCTGCGCTCTAAATTGCTCTACTATACTCTGCTATCCTCAAGGGAGGCCAGCAATGGTGGTCTCGGATCGTTAGGTTTAGCTATTCTACGTTTGGTTATGTTATATTATTTTGGTTTGGGTTCGGATTGCTTTGACTTTCGAGGTATAAACTGTTGTCCTTTGGACTTCTGCGCCTTACTCTGCTCTAGTATGTTCTGCTTGGCTCAGGGCAGGACAGGAATATTGGTCCCGGCACGTGAGTGTGGGTGACTTTTGTACTACATGGCTTTTGTGCTATACACTGCTATTCCGACGATACCTGTGCACTGCATTGCTCTACCAGCATCCGCTTGTCCCTGTAGACGCCCGCAATGGTGGTCGCGGCTCGATAGGTTGCGTTATGTTAAGTTTGGTTATGCTAGGTTAGGTTAAGTTTGGTCGGAATGGCTTTAACTTTTGTGCTATATGCTGCTTTTCGAACGATATCTGTGCTATACCTTGCTCTACCAGCATCCGCTTGTCTCCTAGGATCCAGGAAATAGCGGGCGCGGCACATTTCGCAGTGTTAGGTTTCGTTTGGTTTGGACGGGGTAGCCTAAGTTTGGCTAGGATGGCTTTCACATTTTTGCTATACAATGCTATTTGGCGGATTTCTGCGCTCTACTGCGCTCTAGTATATTCTGCTTTACTCTGGGGAGTCAGCAATAGTGGTCTGAGCACGTTAGGTTGAGTTGTGTTACGTTTGGTTTTATTACGTTTTGCAATGCTAAGCTAGTGCAGCTATGACGTTTGTGCCGTACACTGCCCTTCGGTGGATTTCAGCGCTCCACTTTTATCTAATGTTCCCTGCATTGCTCCGGGAATACCAGAAATAGTAGTCGCGGCGCGTTGGGTTGTGTTATGTTACGTTTGATTATGATAAGTTTGTTAGTTTTATGTTAGGTTATCTTTGAATTTCTTGTAATGCACTGCGGTTCTATGGATTTCTGCGCCGCACACTCCTCTAATATGTTCTGCTTAGCTCCCGGGCGGCCAGCGGTAGAGGTATCGTCTCGTTAGGTTTAGTCACCCTACGTGTATCTAGTTTTGGTTATGACTGGCTAGGTTAGGATATCTCTGAATTTTGTGCAATACATTGTTATTTGATGGCCTTCTGCGCCCTACTGGGCTCTACTATCCCCTGCTCGTCTCTGGGGAGGCCAGCAATAGTGGTCGTGGCACGAAAGGTTTTGCTGTGCTACGTCTGGTGATGTTACGATCGGTTTGGTTAGGATAGGGTAGCTTTGATTTTTGCGCTATACTCCGCTATTCGGTGCATACTTGCGGTCCACGTGGCTCTACTATACTCTGCTCGACTCCGGGGAAGCCAGTAATAGTTGTCTCGGCAGCATAGTGTATGCTAGTCTACTTTCGGGTGAATTCGTGGGATAAACTGCTTTTCGGTGAATTCTTACGCTCCACTATGCTCCAATATGTTCCGATTGGCTCTGAAGATGCTAGAAATAGTGGCCTCAGCAAGTTAGGTTGTGTCAGGTTACATCTCGCTCGTCTAGGTTAGGTTGGGCTTGATCCAGTTAGCTTTCACTTTTGTGGCATACACTGCTATTCGCTCTATACCTGCGGTCTGCACTGCTCTACTAGCTTCCGCTGGTCTCCGGGGTGGCCAGCGATGGCGGGCGTGGCACGTTTTGTTGTGTTAAGTTACTCCTGGTGTGGATGGGGTAGGTTATATTTGATTACATTCGGCCAGGGCGGCCTTGAGTTTAGTGCTATACACTGCTTTTCCGTGAATTTATGCACTCTACCATGCTCCAGTACATTCTGCTTGGATATGGGGAGGCCAGCAGTGGTGCTCTCGGCTCGTTAGGCTGTATAAGTTACGTTCGGTTATGCTACGCTTGTTTAGGTTAGGATAATGTAGCTTCGACTTTTATGCTCTATACAGCTCTTCTTTGGATATCTGCGCCCTGCATTGATCTTCTACGCTCGGCCCGACCCACGGGAGGCCAGCAACAGTGGTCGCGGCACGTCAGGATGTGTTAGAATACCTTGGTTTGCGTTAGGTTACGCATCGTTCTGCTAGGGTAGCACTGTCTTTCGTGTTATAAACTGTTATTAGGTGCAATTCTTCGCTCTACTGTTCTCTACTGTACTCTGCTCGTATTTGGGTTGTCCAGGAATAGTGACCGCTGCACTTCACATTGATTTTTGTCACGTTCGATTATTTTAAGGATCGCTTGGTTAGGAAACGATGGCTTGTGCTTTTGAGATATAAGCTGCTGTTTGGTGGATTTCTGCGCTCTTTGTTGCTCTAATATACTCTGCTCGCCCCCGGAGAGGCCAGTACTTGCGCTCTCGGCGCGTGGGGTTGAGCTAGGCTACGTTTGGTTAGGTTATATTGGTCTGGGTTAGGCTTGGATATCATTGCATTTCGTGGTACAAACTGGTGTTCGGTGGATTTCTGCGCTCTACTGTGCTCTATTATGATCTACTTGGCTTTGGGGAGGCCAGCAAGAGCGGTCTCGGCGCGTTAGGATGGGATCCATAACGATCCGTTATATTACGTTTGGATAGGTTAGTACAGGGTAGCTTTGAGTTATGTGCTGTAAACTGCTATTCGGTGGATTCCTGCGCTCGTCGTTGCTCTACCATACTCTGCACGATTATGGGGAGACCGGCAACATTACTTCGCGGCACGTTACTTTGAGATATGTTACGTTTGGTTATGTCACCTTTGGTCAGGTTAGTATAGGATAGATTTGACTTTTGTGATATACACTGCTAAACGGAAGAATTCTGCTCTCTACTGTGCTGTAGTGTGCTCTTATTGGCTCTGCGTAGCTCTGGCGAGGCCAGCAATGGTAGTCTCGTCACGTTAGTTTGAGTTAGGGTACACTTGTTTATATTAAGTTTGGATTGGTTACGATAGAGTAGAGATGACTTGTGCGCCATACACTGCTATTCGGCGGATTACTACGCTCTACATAGCCCTACTATGCCCTGCTCGGCTAAGGGGAGGCCAATGGCATTGGTCTCGGCACTTTTGGTTGAGCTTCCCTGCGCTTGGTTTGGTTATGTTTGCTTTGGGTAGGTCTGCATAGCTGCGCCTGTCGCGTTATACACCGTTCTTGCTCGGACCTCTGCGCCCTACTGTGCCATTCTATATTCTGCATGGCCCGGTGGAATCCAGGAGTGGTGGTCTGGGCCCGAAGTGTTTAGTTAGGCTTCGCTTGGTTAGGTTACATTGGCCTTGTGTAGTTGCTTATAGCTCTGACTTTTCTGCTATATACTGCGATTCTACGAATTTCTGCGCTCCACAGCCTCTAGTACGTCCTGCTTGACCCAGAGGAGGCCAGCAATAGTGTTCGCGGCAAGTGAGTTTGTGGACTGTTATGTTCGGTTATTTTACGATTTGTTAGGTTAGGCTGGGTTCGATTTAACTTTTGTGCCATGAACTGCTATTCGGTGGATTTCTGCGCTCTACTGTGACCTGATATTCCCTTCTTTGCTCTGGGGATGCCAGAAATAGTGGCCGCGGCGCGTTATGTTGAGTTATGTTACGTTTGGTTTGGCTATGTTGGCATGGGTAAAGGTTTGGATAGTTAGGACCTTTCTGCTATACACTGTCATTATATTGACTTCCGCTCTCCATTCTCCTCCAATACGTTCTCCTTGGCGATGGGGAGGCCAGCAATGTTGTTCTCGGCCCGTTAGGTTGATTCAGGTTACGTTTGGTTAGGTTACGTTATGCTATGTTTGGTTTGGGCAACTTCGACTTTCGTGCCCTGGACTGTTATTCCGTGCATCTCTGTGCTCTACCGTGCTCTAATTTATTCTGCTTTGCCACGGGTAGGCCAGGAACGGTTTTTCCGATTCGTTTGGTTGGGATATGTTACGTTTGGTTATGTGACAATTGTTTACGTTAGGGTTTGATAGCTTTGACTTTTGTGCAATACACAGCTTTTCGCTGTACTTCTGCGCTTTACTGAGCCATAATATTCCCTGCATAGCCCTGGGGAGTCCGGCAATAGACGTCGCGGCACGTTGGGCTGAGACACGTTACGTTCGTTTGAGACAGGTTATGAATCGTTCGGTTAGGGTGCCCTTGACTTTCGTACTGTGCACTGTTATCCGGTGGATTTCGGCGCTCTGCTCTCCTCCAATGTATTCTGCTCTACTCTGCGGAGGCCAGCAATAATGGTCGCGGCAGGTTGGATTGAGTTTGGATACGCTTGGTTATGTTACGTTAGGTTAGGTTCGGAAAGGTAGTTTTGACTTTTGCGCTTTGTGCTGCTATTCGTTGCATTTCTGCGCACTAGTGTGCTTTAATCTGTTCTGCTTGGCTCTAGGGAAGCCAGCAATAGTGGTCTCTGCACGGCATATTGAGTTATGCTTCGTTTGCTTAGTTTAGGTTAGCTCAGGTAAGGACTGGTCATCTTGGACTTTTTTGATTTACACTGCAATGCGGAGGGTTTCTGTGCTATGCTGTGCTCTTGTATGGTCTGCTTGTGTTGTGGGAGGCCAGCAGTAGTGTTTTCGGTACGTTAGCTTGATCTCGGTTAAGTTCGGTTTTGATAGGTTTGGCTATGTTAGGACAGGGTAGATATATATTTTGAGCTATGCAATCCTATTCTATTGATTTCTGCGCCCCTACTCTCCTCCAATATGTTCTGCTTGGCTCTGTGGAGGGCAGCAATATACGTCTCAGAACGTTAGGCTGAGTTAGGCTACGTTTGGCTACGTTATGTCTGGTTTGGTTAGGATACGATAGCTTTGACTTTTGTGCTGTACACTGCTTGTCCGTGGATTCCTGCGCACTACAGGGACAGAGTATGCTCCGCTTGGCTCTGTGGAGGCTAGCGGTAGCGGTCTCGGCACGTTTTGTTGCGTTAGGCAACGTTTGGTTAGTTTAGCTTAGTTCAGCTGAGGCCTGGATATCTTCGACTTTTGTGCTGTACACTGCGATGCGGCGGATTTTTGGGACCTACTGCCCTCTATCATTTTCTCATTGGCTCTGTGGAGGCCAGCAATATTGGTCTCGGCGCGCTTGGTTTAGTTTGGGTACGTTTGGCTATGTTAGGTTACGTTAAGTACGGTAAGGGTAGCTCTGTCCTTCGTGTAATACACTGTTATTCTGTGGATTTCTGCGTCCTACCCTCCTCTAATGTTTCCTGCTTGGCTCCGGCGATGCAGCAGTAGTGATGTCGGCCCGCTGTTTTGTGTTATGTTAGGCTAGGTTACGTTACTTTTGATTAGGTTAGGATAGGATAACTCTGACTTTTGTGCTATACACAGTTATTTGGAGATTTCTGCACGCCACTGTGATATAATGCTCCCTGCCTTGCTCTGGGTAGTCCAACAATAGTGGCCGCGGCGCGTTACGTTGCGTCAGCTTACGTTTGGTTATGTTGCATTTGGTTAGGTTAGGATAGGGTAACTCTGACTTTTGTGCTATACACAGCTATATGGCGAATTTCTGCTGTCCTCGATTCTCTACTATACGCTACTCGGCTCTGGACAGGGCAGCAGTGGTGGTCGTGGCACAAAAGGCTCTGTTAGGTTGCGCCTGGTTAGGTAGGGTTAGGATAGGTTTGGTTAGGATGGCTTCGACTTTTCCGATATACACTGCGATTCTGTGGATTTCTGCGTCCTACTGTCCGCATATATGTTCTGCCTGTCTCCGGGGTGGCCGGCAATCGTGGTCGCAGCACGTAAGTTTGTGTCAGTTTACGTTCGATTATGATACAATTTCCTAGATTAGGAGGTGATAGCTTTGTCTTTTGCGCTATACTCTGCTATTCGGTGGATTTCAGCGCTCTACAGTCCTTTAATATGATCTGCTTGGTTGCGGAGATGCCAGCAATTTCGGCCGCGTCACGTTAAGATGAGCAATGTTGCGTTTGGTTATGCTGCGTTTGGTTCGTTTAGGAAAGGATGGGTTTGACTTCTGAGCTATACACTGGTATTCGGTGGATTAATGCGCTACATATTGCTATAATATCCTCTACTTGGATCTGGGGAGTCCAGCAATAGTATTCTCGGCACGTTATGTTTTGTTAGACAACGTCCGGTTGGATTAGGTCAGGACAGTTTAGGCTAGGATATCTTCCGCGTTTGTGCTATACACTGCAATGAGGTGTATTACTGCGCTCTACTGTGATCTAGTGTATTCTGCTTGGCTCTTGGATGGCCGCAACAGCGGTGTCGGTACGATAGGGTGAGTCACGTTACGTGTGGTTACGCTATGGTTGGTCATGTTAGCATAGGATTGCATAGACATTTGCGCTATACACTGATATACGGTTGATTTCTGCGCTCTACTGGGCCCCAATATATTGTGCTTGGCTCTCTGGACGCCAGCAATGTTGGGCTCCTCGCGTTAGGCTGAGTTATGCTACTTTCGGCTTCGCTGGGATTAGTTAAGTTTGATTACTGTGGCTTTGACTTTTTCGGTATACACTGCCATTCGGTCGACATCTGCGCTCTGCATTGCTCTGCTGGCATCTGCTTTACTCTGTGGGAGACAGCAATAGTGGTCGTGGCACGTTTGGTTGTATCACGATAGGTTTGGTGTGGTCAAGGTAGGCTTAATTTGGTTAGGATGCCACTGACATTTGTTCTGTACAGCGGTATTAGGTGGATTTCGGCGCTCTGCAACGATGTAATATGCTCTGCTCGACACTCGGGAGGCCAGCAATAGCGGTCGCAGGACGTTAGGTTGCGTTAGTATACGTTCCGTTCAGTTAGGTTACGATGAGTTAGGTTTGGGAAGCTTTGACTTTCGTGGTATATAGCCTTATTAGATGGAATCCTGCGCTGTGCTGTGCTCTGCTATGCCCTGCTCGAATGTGTGTAGACCATCAGTAGTGGTCGCGGCACGTTATATTGAGTCATATTACGTTTGGTTGTGCTACGATTAGTTAGGCTAGGAAACGATGCCTATAACTCCTTTGCTATACACTGCTATTGGGTGAATTTCTGCAC
>NW_016915903.1:90198-138651 GCF_001483705.2 Eufriesea mexicana | reverse complement strand
CAGGAATGCGCCGAATAGCAGTGTATAGCGCAAATGTCATGTCCAACCCCTCCAAAGCTATCCAATCATAACGTAACCATGCGTAACATAGCTCAAACTAACGTGACGCGACCATTATTACTGGCCGCCCAGCGGCCAAGCGGAATATATTTGTGGAGAGAAAACAGCAGAAATACATATAATCGCAGAGTATAGCAGGAAAATCAAAGCTATTCAAACGTAACCCCAAAAAATGTAACCAAACCAAGCGAAGCCTAATTCAACATATCGTAACGCGACCACTATTGCTGGACGCCCCACGGCCAAGCAGAATACTGTTGAGCATAGTAAAGCGCAGAGATTCACAGAACGACAGTTTACAAGCAAACGAACCGAACCAATCGTAGCCTAACAAAATCTAACGTCCCGAGACCACCGTTACTGGCCACCCCGGAGTCGAGCAGTGTATGGTAGAGCAATGTAGAGCGTAGAGATTCACCGGACAGCAGTGTATAGAACAAAAGTCAAAGATATCCTGACTAAACCTAACCTAACCTAATCCAACCAAACGCAACACAACGCAACCTAACGTGCCGCTGCCACTATTGCTGGCGTCCCCAGGGGCAAGCAGAATATGAAAGAGCACAGTAGTGCCGAGGAGTCCATCGAATAGCAGTTTTGAGCACAGACGTCATATATACACTAACGTAACCCAAAGTAACCTAATCAACCAAACGTAATCTAGCTAAGCCTAACGTGCGGCGGCTTAGTATTGCTGGCATTCAAAGAGACAAGCAGAAGCAAGAGAGCGCATGCATCCACAGAATAGCAGTGTACATCTCAAAAGTCAAAGCCAAACTTAACGTACCCCAACCAAAGGCAACGTAACCCAGCTCAACTTGACGTTACAGGACCACAATTTCTGACCACCACAGAGCCGAGCAGTACGCACTAGAGCACAGTCGAGCGTAGAAATCTACCGAAGACAGTTTATACTACGAAAGGAACAGCTATTCAAGCATAACCCATACTAGCATAACCTAACCGAAGGTAGCATAACTCAACCTAACGTGCCGAAACCACCATTACTGACCTCCCCACAGACGAACAGAGTATATTTGGGCAGTGTAGAGCGTAGGAATCCACCAAATAGCGTTGTATTGCACAAAAGTCAAAGCTACTTTTTCCTAACCTAACCAATTGTGGCATCACCAAACGTAGCACGGCAAAACCTATCGTACCACGACCACAGTTGCTGGCCTTCCCAGAGACGAGCAGAGTATAGAAGAGCACAGTAGAGCGCAGAATGCCACCAAGTAGCAATGTAATACGCAAAAGTCAAAGCCAACTTGACCGAACGTATTCTAAACTAACCAAACAGAACGTAACCAAACAAAACCTGTCGTGCCAGGACCGCCTCTGTTGTCTTTCCGGAGTATAGTAGGGCACAGGAGAGCAACGAAGGTCGCTGAAATCCACTGAGTAGCAGTGTATAGCGCAAAACTCAAGGCTATCCTGTCCAAATCTAAGTGTAGCATAAGCGGACGTCACGTAACCCAGACGTACGTGCCACTCCCACTATTGCTGGTCTCACGAGAGTTCGGTAGAGCATTCGAGAGCAGTGTACAGAGCTGAAATCGTCCGCAAAGCAGTGTTTAGCGCACAAGTCAAAGCTAACCTGATCAAACGTAAACAAACGTAACATAACTCAACCTAACATACCGACAGCACTATTCCTGGCGTCCACGGGGACAAGCAGAGTGTGATAGCGCACAGAAGATCGCTGAGTTCCATCGAATAGCTGCGTGTAGCACAAAAGTCAAAGCTATCGTAACCTAACACAACGTAAATTATCCTTACCAAACGTAACCTAACTTAACCTAACGTGTGGCCACCACTATTGCTTGCCTCCCGATAGTCGAGCATAGTATAGAAGAGCTATGTTGAGCGCAGAAATGCAACGAATAGCAGTGTAGAGCACAAAAGTCTAAGCTCTGCTATCCTACACGAACGAAACGTAACATAATAGAACGCAAAGTAACCCAGACTGACGAGCCGATCCCAAAACTGCTGGCCACCCATGGCCAAGCGGAATACACTAGAGCGAAGTAGCGCGCAGAAATCCATAGAACCGCAGTGTAAGGCACGAAAGTCAAAGCTAGTCTAATCAAACAGAAACAGGTGCAACCTAACCAAGGGAAGCCTAACTTAACGTAGCGAGCCGCGGCCACTATTGCTGGACTCCTCACGCCCGAGCAGAATATGGTAGAGCACAGTAGAGCGCAGAAGTGTACCGAATAATGGCGTATAGCACAAAAGTCGATGATATCCTGTGTAAATTTATCCAAACGTAGCATAAAGAAACTCAAAACAACTCAGACCAACTTTCCGAGAACAGTACTGCTGGCCACACCACAGCCAAGCAGATTGTACTAGAGAACAGTAGAGCCCAGAAAGCCACCTAATAGTAGTGTATAGCACAAAAGTCAAAGCTGACCTAAACAAACCTATCCCAACATAACAAGGCCGAGAGTGACCTGACTCAACATAACGTGCCGAGACCACTATTGCTGGCCTACGCAGAGCCAAACATAATATACTAGAGAGCAGTAGAGCGCAGGAATCTGCCGCATTGCAGTGAATAGCACAAAAGTCGAATATATGCTCAACAAATCTAACATAACCGAACCTAACCAAACGCAGCATAACTGAATCTAACGTGCTGCGACAACTGCTACCGCCCAGAGACAAGCGGAATATGATAGAGCACAGCAGGGCGCCGAAATCCACTGCATTGCAGTGTATATCAAAGGAGTCAAACATATCCTGACATAACTCTGATTAACCTAACTAATCCAAACGTAGTGTATCCCAACGTATCGTGGCGAGACCAATATTTCTGGACTCACAGAGCCAAGCAGAGCATATTAGAGTGCATGAGAGAGCAGAAACCAACCTTATAGCGGTGTATATCACAAAAGGCGAAGTATCGTGTCCCAACATAGCCGACGTAACATAAGTTATCGTACCTGATCTCAAACTAACGTCCCGAGACCTCTACCACTGGCATCCCCAGAGCCAAGCAGAATATACTACAGCACAGCAGAGAGCAGGAGTCCACCACGTTGCAGTGTATAGCACAAGAGTCAGACATACCCTGACCTGACATGCCCTTGCCTGACCTATCCAAACGTAGTGTAACGAAGCATGACCTGACGAGGCCACAATTGCAGGATCCCACACCTACAAACAGAATGAACTAGAGCACAGTAGAGTGCAGAAATCCACTGCATTGCAGTGAATAGAGCAGTAGTCGCAGGTATCGTGACCCAACCTTACCTAACCTAACTTAAGAGGACGTAGCGTAGCTCAACATGACGAGCCGCTACCAATGCTCCTGGTCTCCCATGAGTCAAGCAGAATGTAGTACAGGACAGTAAAGAAACCCAACGAACATCAGTGTATAACACGAAAGTCAAGGCTATACTACCCAAACTTAGCCCATAATAACCTAATCAAACGTAGCGTAAGTCAACATAACGTACGGCGACCCATATTTCTGGCCTCCACAGAGCCAAGCAGAATATAGTGGAGCACACGCGAGCGCAGGGAACCCAGAATAGCAGTGTATAGCACGAAAGTCAAAGATAACCTGACCGAGCTTGGCATTACATAACCAAACAAAACGTAACGAATATCAACCTAACGTTCCGAGGCCACTATTGCTGGACACACCTGTGCCAAGCAGAGCACATTGGAGCATACCGTAGCGCAGGAACCCGCCGAAGAGTGGTGTAAAGCACAAAAGCCAAAGTTGCCTATCCTAACCTTGCCAAACGTAACCTAACCAAGCGTAAACTAACTCAACCTAACGCGCCGAGGATACTGTTGCTGGCCTCCACAGGTCCAAACAGAAAGTATTATGGAACGGTGGATCGCAGAGATCCACCGCATCGCAGTGAACAGCACAAAGGCTGAAGGTGTCGTAACATAACATGACTTATCTTAGCCTAACCGAACGTAGCGTAGCGGAACAGAGCGTGCTGCGAACACCGCTGCCGTTCTTCACAAAGCCAAGCAGAGCACAGTAGAGCAGAGTAGATCACAAGAACCCGCCGGAAAACAGTGTATAGCGCTAAAGTCGAGGCCACCCGAACCAAACATAATCTGACGCAGCATAATCAAACGTAACCTAACAAAACATAACGTGCCGCGAACATTTCTGTCCTCCCCAGGGCCAAACTGTATTTGGTTTTGCAGAGTAGATCACAGAAATTCACCGAATAGCAGTGTATAGCTCTAATGTCGACGGTATTCGAACATATCCTGACCTAACTTAACCTAGCCGAACGTAGCATAGCAAAACATAGCATGCCGCAGCAACTGCTCCTGGCCTATCATGTTCCAAGCAGATTGTAGCAGAGCACAGTAGATCACATGAGTCCACCGAACAGCAGTGCACAGTGCGAAAGCCATAGCTATCCTAACCAAACTTGACATAACCTTACCCAACCAAGCGCAACCTAGCACCGCCTGTCGTGCCACGCCCACTATTGCTCATCTCCCCACAGTCGAGCTGAGTATAGTAGAGCAATGTGTAGCGCAGGAATCTTCCGAATAACAGTTCATAGCACAAAAGACGCAGAAATCCCAACCGCGCCGTCCTAACCAAACCTAACGAAACGTAACATTACTCAACCTAACGTGCCGATGACACTATTAGTGACCACTCCAGAGCCAATCAGAACATACTAGAGCACACTAGATCGCAGAAGTCCACCGAATAACAGTGTACAGTACAAAAGTCAAAGCCACCCTATCCTAATATATCCAACCTTAACATAACAGAGCCTAACGTACCACGACCACTATTATTGGCATCCGCAGGGTCGAGCAGAACTTACTAGAGGACATTAGGGCGAAGAAGTCCATGGAATCGCAGTGCATAGCACAAAAGCCATATCAATCCAGATCCAACCCAAGATAACGTAACCTAACCAAGCGTAGCCTACCCGAACATAAAGTGCCGCCGCCACTATTGCTGGCCTCCTCAGAGCCAAGCAGAATGCAGCAGAGCGCAGCCGGGTGCAGGCATTCACTGAAAAACAGTGTATAACACGAAAGTCAAAGGTACAATTACCGAAAATGTCCCAACGTAAAGAAACCAAACGTAACCTAACAGGACCTAACGCGCCGAGCCCAATATTTCCGGCATGCCCAGGGCTAGGCATAATACAGCAGAGCACAGTACAGCGCAGAAATACTCCGAATAGCAGTGTACAGCACGAAAGACTAAGTTAACATCACCGAGCTTAACCTATCCTGACCATACCAAGCGCAACCTACCTCAAGCCAACATGCCGCGACCACTATTGCTCGCCTCCACGGACACAAGCAGAGAATATTGGAGCAGAGTAGAGCGCAGCCATCCGCGGATAGCAGTCTATTGCCAAAAGCCTAGACGATCCTATCCTAACCTCGCCAGACGTAACACAGCCAGACCTAGCATAACCCAACCTATCGAGCCGAGATCAGCATCGCTGGTCTCCCCAGGGCCAAGCAGAATATACTAGAGCACAGCAGAGCGTAGAAATCCTCCGCATTGCAGTATATGGCACAAAAGTCAAACATATCCTGAAACAACTTGACGTAACCTAACCTACACATATATAGCCTAACCAACATAACGTGACGAGACCGATATTGCTGGCCTATGCAGCGCCAAACATAGCATAGGAGAACACATTAGGGTGCAGAAATCCAACGAATAGCGGTGTATAGCACAAAAGGGAAGGTAGCATATCTTTACCGAGTCAAGTGTAACACACACAAACGTAGGAAAACGCAACCTAACACGAGGAAGCCACTATTGCTTATCTAGACGGAGAGAAGCATAATGTACTAGAGCACAGTATATCGCAGAAACGCACCGCATTGCAGTGAATGGCACAAGTGGCGTAGATATCGTAACCTAACCTGACGCAGCAGAACCTAACAGAACGTAGCAAAGCTCAAAGAAGCGTACCGCGACGTCTGCTCCTGGCCTCCCCAGAGAAAAACAGAATGTAGCAGAGCACACTGAATCACAGAAATCCACCCAATAACAGTGTATAGCACGAAAGTCAAAGCTATCCTAAACAGTTATTTCCAAACCCGTCATTACCAATCGTAACAAAACACAACCTAACGTGCCACGGCCACTATTGCTCGCCCCCCCCTGTCGAACAGAGCATAGTAGAGCAATGTGGAGAGAAAGGATCCGCCGAATAACAGTTTATAGCACAAAAGTCGAATATACCATAACATAACCTAACCTAACCTAGCCTAGCCGTACTCGGCATGTCTGAACGTAACGTGCAGCAACCACTGATCCTGGCCGTCGCTGAGCCGAGCAGAGCGTAGCAGAGCACAGTAGATCACAGGTATCCAACCAAATAACAGTGTGTAGTATGAAGGTCATAGCTACCATAGCCAAACTTAGCCTAACATGGCATTACCAAACGTAACATAACACAACCTGACGTGCACAGACAACTACTGCTGGCCACCTCAGAGTCAAGCAGAGCATACTATAGCACATGAGTGGGCAGATACTCACCAATTAGCGGTGTATAGCACAAGAGGCAAAGTACCCTTTCCCAACATAGCCAAACGTAACATAACCAAACGTAGCCTTACAGAACCTAACGTGTCGAGACCACTACTGATGGCCTCGACAGCGCCAAGCAGAATATAATGCTGCACAGCACAGCACAGAAATCCACCGCATTGTAATATATAGCACGAAAGCCTTCGATATCCAAAGTTATCCTGTCCAAACCTAACCTAACCAAACGTAGCATAGCTCCACACAACGTCCAGCGACTACTGCTCCTGATCCCCCTGAGCCAAGCATAGTACAGTAGAGCACAGAAGGTCACAGAAATCCGCTGACTGACAGCGTATGGCAGGAGAGCCGAAGCCGTCCTAACCAAACTTTTCCTAATCTAACCAAACCGAACGTGGCTTATCTGAACGCCACGTGCCGCGGGAACTGCTGCTGCCATCCCCAAAGCCAAGTAGAATACATTAGAACACAGGAGATCGAAGTAGTCCTCTGAATAACAGTGTATAGCACCAAAAACCAAGCTATCCTGGCCAAACGTAGCCCAACCAAACATAGCCAAACATAAGCTAACTCAAAATGACAGGAAACGATCACTATTGCTCGCCTCCTCAGAGTCGGGCAGCGAATAGTAGAGCAATGCAGAGCGCAGAATCAAGGTGACGTGCAGCGACCACTGCCCGTGGCCACTCCGGCGACAAGCAGAATGTAGTAGAGCACAGTAGATCACAGAAGCACACAGAAGAGCAGTGTAAGGCACAAAAGCCGAAGTAGCCTATCCTAACATAGCCAGTCGTAAAATAACCAAACGTAAGCGAACTCAACCTAACATGACGAAACCACTATTGCTGGCCTCCGCAGAGGCAAGCCGAATGTACTACGGAGCAATTGTGCGCAGATACGCACCGCATTGTAGTGAATAGCACAAAAATCGAAGATATCCTAACATAACGTTACCTAACCTAACCAAGCCAAACGTAGAGGGGCTCAAAGTAGCGTCCCGCGACCACTGCTGTGGGACTCCCCAGAGCCAAACAAAATACAGTAGGGCACAGTAGATCACAGGAACACGCCGAATAGTAGCGTATTGCACGAAATTCGAAGCCGTCCTAATCAAACATGACATAACTTGACCTACCCAAATGTAGCCAATCTTAACATAGAGTGCAGCGACCACAGTTGCCGGGCTCCCGAGGGCCAAGTGGACAAAGTTGGGCACAGTAGAACGCCGAAATCCACAGAAAAACAGTGTACTGCACAAAAGTAGAAGCTGCCCTTGCCAAGCCTAGTCTGCCCTAACATAACCAACACAGCATAACAAAATCTAACGTTCTACGACCACTATCGCTGGCCTCCGTAAAGTCGAGCAGAGTATAGTGGAGCAGCGCAGGGCGCCCAAACACAACGAATAGTAGCGTGCAGCTGAAGGGTCAAAGCTATCCTATGTCAACATAACCAAACGTAATGGAGCCGAACCTAGCATAACCAAGCATAACATAAGTGAACCTAACGTGCCGAGATCGCTGCTGCTGCCCTCCCCAGTGCCAAGCGGAGCATATTAAATTGAGTTCATCTCTGAGATCCATTAAATCGCGGTGTACAGCATAAAAGTCAAAGCTGTCCGGTCCTAGCCTATGCAAACGTAACATAACCGAAAGTAACCTAACTCAACTAACGCGCCAAGGTCACTATTGCTGGCCTCCACAGAGCCAACCGGAATATGCTTCAGTACAGTCGAGCGCAGAAATCCTCCCCCCCCCGCCAGAGCCAAGCAGAATATAGTGTAGCACAGCAGAGCGATGAAATTAGCTGCATTGCGGTGTAAAGCATAAAAGTCAAGCACATCCTATCCTAACCTCACGAAACATAATCTAACCAAACGTAGCATAACTCTACATAACGTGCGGAGACCACAGCTCCTGGCCTCCCTAGAGCAAAGCAGAGTATAGTAGAGCACATTCGAGCGCAGAAATTCACCGAACAGCGGTGTACATCACGAGAGTCAAAGTGAACCTAACCGAACATAACTAAACCTAAAGTAACAAAACGTAACATGTACCAGCGCAACGTGCCGCCGCCGCTGCTTCTTGTCTACATAGAGGCAAGCAGAAAATAGTCGAGCACAGTAGGGCGACGAATGCCACCAATTAGCTTTGTATACCACAAAAGACAAAGTTACCATATCCTAACCAGGCCTAACCTAACCAAACCGAACGCAGAATGACTAAACCGAACGTGTTGAGACGTCTATTGCAGGCATCCCCAGAGCCAAGCAGCACTTATTAATGGATAGGGGAGAGCAAAAGACAATAGAATGGCCGTGTACATCTGAAAGGTCAAAGCTATCCAAACCTAACCCATGCTAACGTAACATAACCAAGCGTAACATAACTCAACCCATCGTGTCACAATCGCTGTTGCTGTCCTCCACGGAGTCAAGCAGAGAATTGTAGAGCGACGTAGGGCGCAGAAATACACTGAATTGCAGTGGATAGCACAAAAGTCGAAGTTATCCTAACCAGACAAGACCAAACCTAACCTAACCGAAAGTAGAATAACTAAACCTATCGAGCCTATACCTCTATTGCTGGCAACCCCAGAGCCGAGTAGAATAATTTAGAGCACAGTAGAGCGCAGAAATTCACCGAATAGCGGTGTATAGCACATAAGTTAAAGCTATCCTCTCCTAACCGGACCAAACGTAACACAACCAAACGTAACGTAACCCATCATGGCGTGCCACGACCAGCATCGCTGGCCTCGCGACAGGCAGGCAGAGGATAGCAGAGCAATGGAGGACGATGAAATCAACGGAATAGCTGTGTGTATCACAAAAGCTGATGCAATACCTAACAAACCTATCCAAATCGAGCACAACAAAACGTAACATAAGCCAACAAAACCTGCTACTACCACAATCTCTGGCGCCACGATACACACGCAGGGTGTGGTAGCGCAAAGTAGAGCGCAGAAGTCCTTAGAACCGCAGTGTACAACTGAAAAGTCAGTGCTACCCAAACCTAACCTAACCTGACCAAACCTAACCTGACCTAACCTAACCGAGGCAATCCATGCCTATATAAGCCTAACGTGCCTAGACCACTTTTACTGGCCTCTCCAGGGCCAAGCGGGCTATACTCGAGTACAGAAGAGCGCCGTAATCCGCCGCATTTCGGTGTTAGTCGTAAAAGTCAAAGCCATCATAACCAAACCTGACCGAATCTAGCCTAACCAAATGTATCCTATTTCTACACAACACGACGCAACCACTGTTGCTGGCATCCACGGGGCGAAAGAGGATATAGTAGAGCGCAGAGGAGCGCAGAAGTCCACGGAAAAGCAGTGTGCAGCACGAAAGTGGAAGCTATTCTGACCGCACTTAACCCAACCAATCCTAAGGAATGGTAACACAGCTCAGAGTAACGTACTGCGAACACTGCTTCTAGCCTCCACAAAGACAAGTAGAATATAGCAGGGCACAGTAGATCCCAGGAAAGCGCCGCATAATAGTGTACAGAGCGATAGTGAAGCCAACGTAACCAAACTTAACCATAGGTAGCCAAACTGAACGCAACATGACTGAACCTAACTTTCCGCGACCACTATTGCGGGCATCCACAGGACCGAGCAGTGTAGAGTAGAGTAAGGCAGGTGCAGAACTCCACCGAACAGCAGTGTACTGCACAGGAGTCAAAACTATCATTCCCAAACGTAGCCAGACGTGACGAAACCAAACGTAACATAGCTCAACACAACGTGCCGAGACAACCATTGCTGCCATCACCCGTGCCAAGCAGAACATATGACAGGAGAGCAGAGCGCATAAATCGATAGAACTGCTACGTATAGCCGAAAAGTAAAAGCTACCCAAGCGTAGCCTGTCCGAACCTGACCAAAACGAACGAAGCCTATCTAAACCTAACATGCCAAGGCCACAATTGCTGGCATCCCAGAGCCAAACAAAGCATATTGGAGAACACTAGGGCGCAGAGACACAACGAATTGCAGTGTATAGCACAAGGGTCAAAGTCATCCTGACGAAACTTAACCTAACCTTCCTAGCTAAGCCTCACTTGCCTCAGACTAGCGTGCCAGGAACACAATTGCTGGTATCCCAAGAGTTGTGCAGAATATAGTATAGCAATGTAGAGCGCGGAAATCAATCGAATAGCAGTGTATAGCACAAAAGTCGAAGAGACCCTAACCGCACATAACCCAACCTAACCTAACAGAACGTATCTGCGCTCAGCATAACGTGACGCCTCCACTGCTCCTGTCCTCCACGGAGCAAAGCAGAATATATAGGAGCACAGTTGATTGCGGAAATCGACCGAAATGTAGTGCACAGCACGAATGTCAAAGTCATCATTCCAAACTCAACCTAACCTAACCAAATCACACGTAACCATAATCAACCTAACGTTCCGAGACCAATATTGCCGGCCTCTAAAGGTCCAAGTTGAATATACCAGGTCACAGTAGAGCGAAGAGGCCGTCCGGATATCAGTGTATAGCTCCAAATTCAAAGCTATCCGATCCTATGCAAACCAATCGTAGCACAACCAACCGTAACAAAACGTAACCTATCTTGCTGCAATCACTATTGCTGGCCTCCACGGAGCCAAGCAGAGTATATATATATACGATACTAGAGCACAGAGATCCATAGGATCGCAGTGTACAGCAGAAATGTAAAAGCTATAAAAAGCAAACCCAAACTAACGTTACATATACAAATGTAGCCTAATTCAAAATAACGTGCCGCGACCACAGTTGCTCTCCTCCCTGGAGCCAAGCAGAATATGCTTGGGTACAGTAGAGCGCAGAAATTCACCGAATAACAGTGTACAGCAGGAAAGTCGAAGCTATCCTATCCGAAATGAACACAAGCTATAATAACGAAACGTACCTAGCACAACACAAAGTGCCGCGATCAATGCTACTGTCCACCTGAGTTAAGCAGAATATAGTACAGCACAGCAGATCGCAGGAATCCACCGGGTAGCAAAGAGTAGCACGAAAGTCACAGCCACCCTAACCAAACTCAACCTAACCTAAACAAACCGATCGTAACATAACTGAACCCAACGTGCCACGACCACTATTGCTGGCCTGCACAGGGTCGAGCGCAGTACGGCAGAGCATAGCGTAGCGCAGGAATCCACCGAGTACCAGTGTGTATCGCAAAAGACAAAGCTATTGTATACTAAAGTTTCCAAACCAAACGTAACCAAACATAACATATATCAACACCACGTGCCGAGACCAGTATTGCTACCCTCACCTGACGCAAGCAGAACATACTACACGAGATTAGGGCGCAGAAATTCTTAGAACCGCACTGTATAGCTCAAAAGTCAAAGCTATCCCGTCCCAACATAACCAAACGTAGCATAGGCATACCTAACCTTTCTCAAACTGACGTCCTGAGAACACCATTACTGGCCTCCCCAAAGCCAAGCAGAATATACTAGAGCACTGCGGAGCGCAGGAATCCACCGAATACCAGTGTATAGACAAAGTCAATTCCACCCCAACGAAACCTTACCTAACCTAATCTAACCTAACCTAACCCAACGTAACCTCACTTGAAGTAACGCGCCACGACCACTACTGCTGGCATCCCCAGAGTAGAGGAGAGTAGAGTGTAGCAAAGTAGGGCGCCGAAATCCACCGAACAGCAGTGTATAGCACATGAGTCAGAACTATCATTTCCAATCATAGCTAGAATTAACGTGACCAAACATAACATATCTCAACCCAGCGTACCGAGGCAAATATTGCTGCCGTCCCTAGACCAAAGCAGAACATATTAGGGCGTTGTTGAGCTCAGAAATACATATAACCGCAGTGCATAGGACAAAGGGTAACGCTACCCTGTCCTAACATATCCAAATGTGTCACTGCCAAACGCAATGTAACCAAACCTAACGCGCCGAGACCACTATTGCGGTCCTCCCCAAGACCAAGAAGGGTATACGACAGCACAGTAGAGCGTAGACATCCGACGCATTGCATTGTATAACACAAACGTCAAGGATATCCAAACATTACGTGACCTTACCTAACCTAACCAAACGAAGTTCAACAAAACCTTAGGTGCCGAGGCCACTATTGCTGGGCTCCTCAGAGCCAAACAAAGCATATTAAGGAGCACTAGAGCGCAGAAACCCACTTATTTGAGGTGTATGTCGCAAAAGTCAAAGATGTCGTAACCAAACCTAACTTAACCCAATCTAACCAAGCGTAACCTAACATAACCCAACGTACCGCGACCACTATTGCTCTCCTCCGCAGGATCGAGCAGGGAATGGTAAAGCAAAATAGAGCGCAGAAATCCAGAATAGCAGTGCATAGCACAAAATTCAAGGCTATCGTGTGAAAACATATCCAAACGGAACGCGGCCCAGCGTAATATAGCTCCACCTATCGTGCCGACGCGAATATTGCTACCCCCACAAGGACGAAGCAGACCATATTGCAGGCGAGTACCGCGCTGAATTCATAGAATCGCACTGTACAGGTCAAAAGTGAAAGCCGCCCCATCATAAGATAACCAGACGTAACAAAGGCGAACGTAACCTAACACAACCTAACGTGCCGTGAGCACTATTCCTGGCGTCCGCAGAGACAAGCAGACTGCGATAGCGCACAGATGAGCGCAGAAGTCCATAGAATAAAAGTGCGTAGCACAAAAGCCACAGCTATCTTAACCCAATTCAACGTCCCGCGACCACTATTGCTGTCCTCCGCAGGATCGAGCAGGGAATGGTAAAGCAAAGTAGAGCGCAGAAATCCAGAATAGCAGTGCATAGCACAAAATTCAAGGCTATCATGTCAAAACATATCCAAACGGAACGCGGCCCAGCGTAATATAGCTCCACCTAACGTGCCGACGCGAATATTGCTACCCCCACAAGGACGAAGCAGACCATATTGCAGGCGAGTACCGCGCTGAATTCATAGAATCGCACTGTACAGGTCAAAAGTGAAAGCCGCCCCATCATAAGATAACCAGACGTAACAAAGGCGAACGTAACCTAACACAACCTAACGTGCCGTGAGCACTATTCCTGGCGTCCGCAGAGACAAGCAGACTGCGATAGCGCACAGATGAGCGCAGAAGTCCATAGAATAAAAGTGCGTAGCACAAAAGCCACAGCTATCTTAACCCAATTCAACGTAACCTAATGCATCCAAACGTAATCTATCTCAACCTAACTTGCAGCGACCATTGTACCTGGCCTACTGAGAGTCGAGCAGAGTAGAGTAGAGCAATGTAGAGCTTTGGACTTCAGTGAGGCGGACTTCTGTGCTCTACTGTGCTCTAGTATATTCTGCTTGTCTCTGCGGAGGCCTGCAACAGTGGCCTCGGAACGTTAATTTAAGTTAGGTCACGTTCGGTTACGTTAGGCTACGCTGTGTTATGCTACGAAGAGTCTGTCTTTTCCGCTACACACAGTTATTCTGTGGGCTTCTGCTCTCTTCTGTGCGCTACCATACCCTGCTTGCATCTGTGGATTACTTTGACTTTTGCGCTATACCCCGCTGTTCGGTGGATTTCTGCTGTCTACTGTGCTCAAAAATGCTCTGCTTTGCGCTGTGGTGGTCAGCAATAGTTGTCTCGGCACGTTAGGTTGAGTTATGCTTCGCTTGGCTAGGATAGGTTGTGTCAAGTTAGGTTAGGACATCTCCCACTTTTGTGCTTTGCGCTATACTGCGTCGGACTTCTGCGCTCTGCTGTGACCCAGCATATTCTGCTTTGCTCTTGGGAGGTTAGGAATAGTGGTCTAGGCATGTTAGGTGGAGTTATGTTACTTTCGGCTATACTATGTTCGGCTAGCTTAGTAGAGGGCAGCTCTGACTTTTGTGCTGTACAGGACTATTCAGTGGATTTCTGCTCCCTTCTGTGATCTAATATGCTCCGCCTTACTCTGTGGAGGACAGAAGCAGTGTCCGCGGCGCGTTAGGTAGGGCTATGTTACGTTTGGTTAGGTTAGATTTGTTTTGGTTAGGATAGGATATTTTCGACTTTTGAGCTATACTCTGAAGTGCGATTGATTTATGCACTTTACCGTGCTCTAGTGCGTTCTGCTTGGCACTGGGGGCCAGTAATAGTGTTCCCGCCAAGTTGGGTTGGGATACATTAAGTTTGGTCAGATTACGTTTGATACGTTTAAGTTTGGGTAGCTTCGACTATTCCGCTGTACACAACGATTCTATGTATTCCTGCTTTCCGCTATCCTGTATTGCGATCTGCTTGATCCTTTAGCGCCCAGCAATGCTGCTTGCGGCACGTTAGCTTTAGATAGATTGCATTTGGACGGGTTAGGTTATTTTGGGTTAGGGTACGATTGCTTTGACTTTTGCGCTGAACACAGCTATCCAATGGACTTCTGTGCCCTACCGTGCTCTATCTTACTCTGTTCGTCCCTGGGGAGGCCAGTAATTGTGGTATCGTCACGTTACGTCGAGTTAGCCAACGTTAAGTTTAGTTATGTTTGCTGGTGTTTGGTTAGGATAGCTTCAACCTTCGTGGTATACACTGTTACTCTGTGGACTTGGAGCCCTACTGTGCTCTACTACAACATGCTTGGCACTGTGGCGTCCAGCAATAGTGGACGCGGCTCGTTACTTTGAGTTATATTACGTTTGATTATGATACGATTTGTTAGGTTAGGAAAGGATTGCTTTAACCTTTGTGGTATACACCGCTTTCAGTGGATTTCGGCGCCCTACTGTGGTCTAATATGCTCTGCCTTTCTTTGGGGATGCCAGCAATGGCGACTTAGGCACGTCAGGTTCAGTTAATTTCGCTTGGTTATGTTCCGTCTGGATAGGTTAGGACAGCATAACTAAGGGTTTTGTGGTATACGCAACTTTTCCGTGGATTTCTCCGCTTGCCATTGCTCTACTATACTCTGCTCGGCTCTGGAGAGGTCAGCAATAACAGTCGTAGCACGTTACGTTTCGTTTGGCTACGTTAGGTTGCGTTACGTTTATTTGGGTTATGTCTATGTGTCTCTGACCTCTCTGCTGTACACTGCGATTCTAGGTATTTCTGCGCCCAACTCTCCTCAAGTATGTGCTGCTTGGCTCTGTTGGGGCTCGTAGCGGTGGTAGCGGCACGTTAGTTTGAGTTTGGTTACGTTTGTATAGGCTAGGATAGGTTAACCTTGACTTCTGTGCTGTACACTGCACTTCTGTGGATTTCTGCGCTCTACATTGCGCTACTGTACTCTGCTCCAACCTAGGGAGGCCAGCAACAGTGGTCTCGACACGGTAGGTTAAACTACGTTACGTTCGCTTATATTGCGTTTGGAAATGTTATTACAGGATAGAATTGACTTTTGTGCTATAGACTGTTTCTCGGCGGATTTCTGTGCCCTTCATTACTCTAATATACCCTGCTCGACTCCGGGGAGACCAGCAATAGCAGTCGTGGCACAATAGGCCGTGATATGATACGATTGGTTAGGTGAGGTTATGTTACGTTTGGATAGGATGGCTTCCACTTTTGCGCTATACTCTGCTATAAGGTGGATGTCTGTGCTTTACAGTGCTCTAATGTGTTCTGCTTGTCACTGGGGAGGCCAGCAGTAGCGGGCATGGCACGCTTGGCTGAGTTAGGTTAGGTTCTGTTAGGTTAGGTTTGCCTAAGCTTGGTTAGGATGGCTTCGACTTTTGTGCTATACGCTGCTATTCTGGCGATTTCGTCATTCAAAATTGCTCTGGCAATCTCTGCTTAGCTCTCGTGAGGCCAGCAATAGCTGACGTGGCGCGGCAGGTTAGGTTACATTCCGTCTGCATATGTTCAGTTCTCTTTGGTTAGGATAAAGTTGCATTGGTTTTCTTGCTGTGCACAGCTATTAGGTGGATTGCTGCGCTCTACTGTGCTCTAATGTGCTCTGCATCACGATGTGGAGACCAGCAATAGTGGCCTCGGCAAGTAAGGTTCAGATAGATAACGTTTGGTTTTGTTACGTTTGCTCCAGTTTGGTTAGGATAGCTTTGACCTTTATGCTATACGCCGCTATTCTGTGGACTTCTGCACTCTATATTGGACTAATATGCTCTGCTTGCCTCTGAGGAGGACCGCAAATGTATTATCGGCACGTTACATTTATTTAGGCAACGTCCAGTTACTTTAGGTTAGGATAGGTTATGTTTGTATATCCTTGTCTTTTGCGCTTTGCACCCCAGTGCAGCGGATTTCTGCGGCCTACTGTGCTCTTGTATAGTCTGCTTGGCTCTGGGGAGGTCAGTAAGTGTGGTGTAGGCACGTTAGGTTTAGTAATGTTACATTTGGTTATGTTACGTTTGGTTATGTTAGGACCAGAACTACTTAGACCTTTGTTCCATTCAATTATATTCGGTGCACTTCTTCGCCCTATTGCGCTATAGTGTGTTCTGCTTGGCTCTGCGGTGGCCATAAATAGTGGCCGCGGCACGTTAGTTTGAGTATCGCTACGTTTCGTTTGGGTAGGTTGGGAAGGCTTGGTTACGATTTCTTTGAATTTTGCGCCTTACACTGTTATTCGGTGGATTTCTACGCTCTGCTGTGCTGTAGCATATTCTGCTTGGCGCTGTGGAGGCCTGCAATTGTGTTCTCGTCATGTTAGGCTAAGTTATGTTACGTTTCTATATGTCACGTTTGGCTGTTTTAGGTGATGCTAGTTTGACCTTAGTGCTATACACTGATATTCCCCGGATTCCTGCGCTCCAATGTGCTCAAATATGCTCTGCTTGGCTTTTGGGGAGGCCAGTTACAGTGGTCACGGCACGTTCGGTAGTGTTAGGTTTCGTTTCGGTATTTTAGGTTAGGAAGGTTCGGTTATGATTTCTTTGACATTTGTGCTATACACACTTATTTGGAGGATCTCTGCGATCTACATTGCTCTACTATACTTTGCCCGGGTCTGGGGAAGCCAGCTATGGTGGCCGTGTCTAGTTAGGTGTGGTTACGTTTCGTTAGGTTCGGACAGCTTTGGTCAGGCTATGTTAAGTTTCGTCAGGATAGCCCTGACTATCGTGCTATACACAGTTATTCGACGGATATCTGCGATCTACTGTACTCTACTACATTCTTCTTGTCTCTGTGGATGTCAACGATAGTGGTCTTGTCATGTTACGATGAGTTATGCTTCGTTCGGATATGTTACGTTTGTCTAGGTTAGGATAGTCTACATGGACTTCTGTGATCTTCACTGCTCTTCGGTGGATTTCTTGCGCTCCAGTGTGCTCTAGTGTGCTGTTCCTGGCTCTGGGCATGCCAACAATATTTGTCTCGTCACGTTAGATTTGGTTAGGCTATGTTTGCATGTGAGAAGTTTGGTTCTGTTAGTACAGAGTATCTTAGACTTTCGTGCCAATCACAGCCATTTGGTGGATTCCTGCGCCCTACTGCGCTCATATATGATCTGCTTGGCCCTGGGATGGCCAGAAATAGTGGTATCGGCATGTTCGGTAGAGTTACGTTGCGTTTGGTTAGGACAGGTTAGGTCAGGTTAGGAGATGATACTTTCGACCCTTGTGCTGTACGCAGCATTGCCGTAGGCTTCTGCGAACTACTGTGCTATAGCACATTCTGCTTGTCTTTGCGGAGGTCAGCAGTAATGGCCTCGTCTTGTTAGGTTGAGTTAGCTTACGTTTGGCTATGATACGTTTGGCTATAACACGTTTGGCTCGGTTAGGATAGGCTACTTCGGCTTTTGTGCTATACACCGCTATTCGGTGGGCTTCTGCGCTATAGCGTGCTATAATATGTTTTGCTTGGCGCTGGAGTGGTCATTAACATTGGTTTCTGCACGTTAGGTTGTGTAAGGTTACGTTTCGCTACGTTACGTCTGGGCGGCACGGTTCGGATTTCCTTGACCCTTGCGCCACACACACCTATTCTGTGAATTTCTGCGCTCTACATTGCTCTACTATACTCTGCTCGACACTGTGGTGATGAGCAACAGTCGTCGTGCCACGTCAGGTTGGAGAGGATTTCGTTTGGTTAGGTAAGGTTAGAATAAGTTTGGTTAGGGTAGCTATGACTTTCGTACTTTAGACTGTTGTTCGGTGGGCTCCAGTCTCCTACAGTGCACTGTTACACTCTGGTTGCCTCAGGGCAATGTGTGGTGGTCGCGGCACGTTTTGTCGAGATATGCTACGACAGGCTAGGTTGGGTTAGGTCAGGTTATGTTGGGATATCTTCGGCTTTTGTACTACACCCTCCTATCCGCGGATTTCTGTTTCCTACTGCATTCTAATCTTTTCTGCCTAGGTCTGGGGAGGCCAGAAATAGTACTCTCGGCAAATTGGGATGAGTTAGGTCACATTTGGTTAGTTTAGATCAGGTTATGTTTGGTGTGGATAGCTTCGACTTCCGTGCTATAAACTGTTGTCCGGTGGATTACTGCGCTCGACTGTGCTCTATTCTATACTGCTTGGTCCTGGGGACGCCACCAATGGTGGTCGCAGTACGTTATGTTGCGGTAGGCTACGCTTGGTTAGGCTACGTTAGCTTGTGTCAGGTATGGATAGTTATGACATTTGTGCTATACACTGCGATTCAATTTATTTCTGCGAACTTCTGCCCTCTAGTACTTTCTGCTAGGCCACGGGGACGTCAGCAATAGTGTTAGCGTTACCGTAGTTTGAGCTATGTTACGTTTTGTTTGATTCGGTTAGGTCAAGTTTGTCTTGGATATCTTTGACTATCTTACCATATACTATTATGTGGCGGATTCCTGTGATCTACTGTGTTCTACTACATTCTGCTTGACTTTCGAGGCGCTTGCAGCTGTGTTTACGGCACGTTCGGTTGAGTTATGCTACGTTCGGTTAGCTTAGTTTAGGTCAGGTTAGGTAAGCATGTATACGGCTTTTGCGCTATTCACAGCAATGCGGCGGGCCTCTGCGCTCTGCAATACTCTAGCATATTCTGCTTGTCTCTGTTGGGGCCAGCAATATTGTATCGACACGTTAGGTTGAGTTACGTTACGTTAGGGTATGTTACGTTTGGCTAGGCTTGGATAGGCTACTTCGACTTTTGTTCTATACACTGCTTTTCGGTGGATTTCTGCGCCCTAATGTGCTCTATTATGCTCTGCTTGGCTCCGATCATGCCAGCAATATTGGTCTCGTCACGTCATGTTGAGTTACACTACGTTTGGATAGGGTAGGTTATGAGAAGTTAGGACAGGGAATGTTCGACCATGTGCTACTGACTGCAAAGCGGTTGCTTTCTGCGCTCTACTGTGCTCAAGCATGTACCTCTTGGCACTGGGGTGGCCAGCAATATTGGTGTCGTCACGCTACGTTGAGGGTCTCTACGTCTGTATAGGTTAGGTTGTGCCAAGTTACGTAAGGGTATCTTTCCCTTTTGCTCCGTGCACTGTTTTTCGGTGGACTTCTGCTTTCTAGTGTGCTCTGGCATATTCTGCTTTCATCTGGCGAAGCCAGCAACAGCGGTCTCGTCTCGTTAGATTCAGACATGCTACCTATGCTCATGTTACGTTTGGCTACGTAAGGTTCCGGTAGGACGACTTTTGCGCCATACACTGCTATTTGGTGGAATTCTGATTTCTACTCTACCCTAAAATGCTCTGCTTGGCTCTGGCGGGGGGGGGCAGCAATATTGGTCACGTCACGCTACATTGAGTTAAACTACGTTCGGGTAGCTTAGGTTATGTCAGGTGAGGTCAGGATACGTTACACTTTTGCGACATACGCTGCAGTTCGCGGATTTCGGCGCTCTAGTGGGTTCTAATATTTTCTGCCTAACACTGGGGAGTCCAGCAGCAGTGGTCGCGGTACTTTAAGTTTTGTTATGTTACGTTCGGTTACGTTAAGATTGGATATATAAGGATAGTGTAACTTTGACTTTTGTGGTACGCACCTCTATTCGGTGGACTTCTGTCGTCTAGTGCGCTCTAATATAATCTGCTCGTCTCTGGGGAGGTCAGCGATAGCGGTCTCGGCTCCATATGTATAGTTCTGCAACGATTAGTTATGTCGGGTTAGGTCAGGTAAGGTTCGGTTATGTTAGACGTTCGCGATACACACTGATATTCGGAGGATTTCCTATCTCTTCATTGCTCTACTATTCTCTACACGACTATGGGGTGGCGAGCAGTAGCGTTCGTGTCACGTCTGTTTGTGTTAGGTTACGTTTGGTGTGGTTAGGTTAGGCTATGTTTGGTTAGAATAGCTTTGACTTTCGTGCTATACACTATCATCCGATGGATTCCTGTGAGCCAAAGTGCTCTACTGTCTTCTGCTTGGATCTGGGGATGCCAGCAGCAGTGGCCGCGGCACGCCACGTTGAGCCATGCTTCGTATGGTTAGGTTATGTTAGGTCAGGTTAGGTCACGATAGGTTTGTCTTCCGTGCTATACTCTGCTTTGCGGTGGATTTCTGCGCTCTGCTGTGCTGCGGTACATTGCGCGTAGCCCTGGGAGACCAGCAATAGTGGCATCGGCACGTTAAATTGAGCTATGACACCTTAGGCTCTGTTACGTTTGGTGAGGTAATGAGAGTATAGCTTAGATTATTGTGCTATATACTGCAGTCCGCGGATTTGAGCGCCCTACTGTGCTCTATTATATTCTACTTGGCAATGGGTAGGCCAGAAATAATTGTCGCGGCACGTTATGTTGAGCTAGGTTACGTGTGGTTAGGTCATGTTGGGTTAAGTATTGTTGTGATAACTTTGACTGTCCTGCTATACACGGTTATTTGGAGTATTTCTGTGATGTACTGTGCTCTACTACATTCTGCTTGGTTATTCGGAGGCCAGAAGCTGTGTTCGCTGCACGTCAGTTTGAGCTATGCTGCGTTCCGTTATATTACGTTTGGTGGTGTTAGCGTACGATAGTATAGGCTTTTGTGCTATACTATCTATAGTCTTGACATTTTCAGCTTGGCGCCGGGGAGCCCAGCAATAGCGATCTCGGCAGGTTAGGTAGAGATAGGTTTCGTTGGGTTACGTTAGGTTAGGCCAGGTTTAGCTAGGATGTCCTCGACTTAAGTGCTATTCACTGCAATGCCTCGGGTTTCTGCGCACTAATGTACTCTGTTACATTCTGCATGTCTTTGTGGAGGCCAGCAATAGTGGTCTCGTTGTGTAAGGTTCAGTAAGGATACGATTGGGTATGTCACGTTTGGCTTTGTTAGGATATGCTACTTTGACTATCGTGCTTTTCGCTGCTTTTCGGTAGATTTCTGTGATCTACTGTCTTCTACTACCTTCTGCTTTGCTCTGTGGAGGCCAGGAGCGGCGGCTGCGGCACGTCATGTTGAGCTATGCTACGTTTTGGTAGGTTTGGTTAGGTCAGATTAGGTTAGGATATTGACGGCTTTTTTGGTGTCCACTGCAATGTGGTGGATTTCTGCGCACTACTGTGCTCTAGTACATACTGCTTGTCCCTTTGGAGGCCTGCAATAGTGGTCTCGTCACGTTATGTTAGGTTACACTACGTATGGATGGGTTAGGTGATGCAAAGTAAGGTCTGGGTACATTTTACTATCATGCTACACAATGCAGTGAGGTGGATATCTGCGCTCTGGTGTGCCTTAGTATTTTTTGCTTGGGTCTGTGGCGGCCAGAAGTAGTGGTGTCGGAACGTTAGGTTGAGCTCTGCTGCGTTCGGTTGTGTTACGTTCGGGAGGTAAGGACAGGATACTATGTACATTTGTGCTACACACGCCTGTCCGCGGAGTCCTGCGCTCTACTGTGCTCTATTATATCCTGTTTGGCTCTGGGGAGGGCAGAAATAATGGTCGCGGGGCGTTATGTTGTGATAGATTATGCTCTGTTGTGCTACGATTGGCTATGTTTGGGTAAGATATCTGCCATTTTTGTGCCGTATAGTGCTATGCGGCTCGCATCTGCGCTCTACTGTGCTATAGTACATACCGCATTCCTCTGGGGTCCTGCAATAGCGTTCGCGGAACGTTATGCTGAATTCCAGTACGTTTGGTTACGTTAAGTTAGGTCATTTTGGACTAGGATATCTTTGACTCTTGTGCTGTACAATGCAAGGCGTTGGATTTCTGCGCTCTAGTGTGCTCTAGTATATTCGGCTTGACTCTGTGTGGCCAACAGTAGTGTTCTTGGCACGATGGTGTGAGTTTTGTTACATTCGCTTATGTTACGTTTAGTTATGATAGGATAAGGTAGCCGTGACTTTTGTGCTATGCACTGCTATTCGGTGGATTTCTGCTCTGTACTGTGCTCTAAGATATTCTGTATGGCTCTGCGCTGGCCAGCAATATTGACCTCGTCACGCCATGTTTCGTTACACTTCGTTTGGGTAGGTTAGGTCAGGATAGGACAGGGCATCCAGCACTTGTGTGCTGTACACTGCAATGCGGTGGATTTCTGCGCTATACTGTGTTCTAGTATACTCCGCTTGGCTCTGGTAGGCCAACAATAGTGGTCTCTGCACATTATGTTGGGTAGGGCTACGATTGCTTCTGTTTCGGCTACGTCAGGTGTGGTTTCGATACATTCGACCTTTTCGTTATAGACTGCAATGAGGTGGATTTCTGCGCACTATTCTGCTCTACTATATTCTGCTTGTCTCTGTGAAGGTCAGCAAAAGCTGTCTCGTCTTGTTGAGTTGATAAAGGTTACGTTTGCATATGTTACATTTGACTAGGTTAGGAGAGGCTACTTCGACTTTCGCGCTATATACCGTTATTCGCATGATTTCTGCGCTCTAGTGTGCTCTAATATGCTCTGCTTGGCCCTGCGGTGGCCGGTAATAGTGGTTTCGGCACGTCAGGTTGAGATAGGATACGTTCCGTTGTGTTATGTTAGCTTAGGTTGGGAATGGATAGCTGTCACAGTTAGGTTATATACAGCGATTCTACGGAATTCTCCGTTCTACTGTCCTCTAATAAGCTCTGCTTGACTCTAGGAAGACCAGCAATTGTGATCGAGGTACGTTAGGTTTAGCTATGTCACGTTTGGTTATGTTTAGATTGCACACACTAGGACATGATAGCTTCGACATTTGTGCCGTACACTACTATTCGGTGGACTTCTGTGCCCTGCCGTGCTCTAATGTTTTCTACTTCGCTCTGGGGAGGCCAGGAGCGGTGGTCGCGGCACGATACTTTGAGATGTGCTGCGTTGATTAGGTCAGGTTAGGTCACGTTATGTTAGTATATCTTCATCTTGTGTGCTATACACTGCTCTTCGGCTGATTTCTGCGCTCCACTCTGCTCTAGTATATTCTGCTTGTCTCTGTGGAGGCCAGCAAATGTGGACTCGTGGAGTTAGCATGAGTTACGTTACATTTGGATACGTTACGTTTGGCTAGGTTAGGATAGGCTACCATGACTTTTGTGTTGTTCACTGCTGTTCGGTGTATTTCTGCGCTCTGTTCTGCTCTAATATGCCCTTGTTGACTCTGGAGAGGCCAGCAATATTTGCATTGCCACGTTATGTTGAGATACACAGCGTTTGGATAGGTTGGGCTTGTTAAAGTTAGGTATGGAAATGTTTGGCTTTTGTGATCTACACAGCAATGCGCTGCATTTCTGCGCTCTACTCTGATCTAGTATACTCTGCTTGGCTGTGTAGAGACCAGCAGTAGTGTCCACGGCACGATTGTGTGGGTAGGTTGCGCTCGGGTTTGTTACGTTTTCTTATGTTAGGATACTGTAGCCATTACTTTTGTGCTATACATTGCTCTTCGGTGGATTCCGGCCTTCTGCTGCCCTCTAACATGTTCTGCTTGGACCTGGGGAGCCCGGCAATGTTTGCCTCATCACTTCACGTTGAGATACGCTAATTTTGGATGAAGTAGGTAGGGTCAGGTTTGGTTGGGGTATCTTTCATTTTTGTGCATTGCACTGCAATGCGGCGGATTTCTGCGCTCTACTGCGCTCTCGTATATTCTGTTTGGCTCAGGGGAGGCCAGAAATAGTGGTCGGGGTACGTTGTGTTGAGTAAGGGTGCATACGATTATGTTACGACTGGTCTGGTTAGGATGAGGTAGCCTTGACTTTTGTGCTAAACACTGCTATACGGTGGATGTCTGCTTTCTGCTGTGCTCTAACATATACTGCCTGACTCCGGGGAGGCCAGCAATATTGGCATCTTCACGCTATGTTGAGTTACACCACGTTTAGTTAGGTTAGGCTCGGTCAAGTTATGTTAGGGTATCCTCCTCTCTAATGCTATGCACTTTATCGCGGTGGATTTCTGCGCCCTCCTGCGCTCGCGAGTATTCTGCTTGGCCCTGCGGCAGCCAGCAATAGTGGTCCCGGCACGTTAGGTTCATATAGGATACGTATGCTTAACTTACGTTTGCCTGGGTTAGGGTAGGATAGCCCTGCCTTTGCGCTGTATACTGCTATTTGGCGGATACCTGCTGTCCAGTGTGCCCTAATATGATTTGCTTGGCTCCGCGGTGGCCATCAATAGAGGTCGCGTCACGCAATGGGTAGTCAGACACGGTTTGGTTAGATTGGAATAGGCAATGTTAGGCTGGGATATCTCTGACTTATGTATTATACGCTGCAATGCGGTTGTGTTTTGCGCTCTACTGTGCAAAAGTATATTCTGCTTGGCGCCGGTGTGCCCAGCAATATTGGTCTCATCACGCCGTGTTGAGTTGCACTACATTTGGTTATGTCAGTTAAGATCAGGTTACGTCATGATATGTTTGACTTATGTGCTATAGACTGCTTTTCGCTGGATTTCTGTGATCTACGGTGCTCTACTATATACTGATTAGCTCCGTGGACGCCAGCAGCAGTTGTTGCGGCACGTTATGCTGTGTTATGCTACGTACGGATGGGTCACGTTAGCTTGGATTACGTTCTGGTAGCTACCACTTTTATGCTATGCACTGCAATTCTGTGGGCTTCTTCCTCCTGCTGTGCTCAAATATGCTCTGCTTCGCTTTAGCGAGACCAGCAATATTCGTCTAAGCGCGTTATGTTGAGTTGCAATATGTTTGTATGTGTTAGGTCAGGACATGATATGTATGGGCATCTTCCACTTTTGTGCTATACACTGCAATGCGGGAAATTTCTGCTCTCCACATTGCTGTACTACACTCTACTCGGCTCTAGGAAGCGAGCAATAGAGGTCGTGTCACGTTAGGTTGTGGTAGGTTGTGTTCGGTTAGTAGAGATTATGATGTGCTTGGCAAGTGCAGCTTTGACTTTCGTGCTGCACACTGCTTTTCGGTGGATTCCTGCGACGCACGGGGCACTACTATATTCTGCTCGACTCCGCGGAGGACAGCTATAGTGGCCGGGTTACGTTAGGTTGAGCTATGTTACGTTTGGGTATGTTGGGATTTGATATACAATGACAGGATGGTTTTGAATTTTGTGCTATACACTGTTTTTCGGTGGACTTCTGCACTTCAGTGTGATCTAGTATGTCCTGCTTGGCACTGGGGTGGACAGCAATAGTGGTCTCGGCACGTTAGGTTGAGCTGCGTTACGTCTGCGTATGTTACGTTTGGTGAGGTTAGGATATGATTTTTCAGACGTTTGTGTAATACACTGGTGTCCGCGGATTTCTGCGATCTACTATGCTCTAATATTTTCTGCTTAGCTCTCCGGACTCCAGCGATAGTGGTCTCGGTACGACAGGATCAGCTATATTTCGTTCGGTTAGTTTAGGTTGTGTCAAGCTCGGTCAGGTTACGTTTGACTTTCTTGTCATGCACAGCTGTTCGGAGGATTTCTGTACTCGACTGTGCACTACTACATTCTGCTTGACCCTGGGTAGGCCAGCAATAGTTGCGGCACGTGATGTTGAATTAGGCTACGTTTGAATAAGCTATGTTGTTTTCTGTTTGGCTATTGCGGCTACGACTTTCGTGCTGTACACTATTATCCGGCGGTTTCCTATGATCTACTGTGCCCCGCTGTATTCTGTATTGCTCTGTGGGTTCTGGCGTCAGTGGTGGCGGCACTCCCTTTTGAGTTACGCTACGTTTGGTTTGGTTAGGTGTGGACAAGTTTTGTTAGGTTATCTTCGACTTTTGTGCTATTCACTGCAGCGCGGAGGATTTCTGCGAACTACTGTGCTGTAGTGCACCCTACTTGTCCCTGTGGAGGTCAGCATTATCTGTCTCGTTATGTTAGGTTGACTTATGTTACGTTTGCCTACGCTACGCTTGGCTGGGTTAGGAAATGTTGCAATGTCTTTTGCGCTTTACGCTGCTATTTCGTGGACTTCCCTCATCTCCTGTGCTATGCTACATTCTGCTTGGCTATGGGGAGGCCGGCAGCAGTGGCTGAGGCTCGTCACGTTGAGTCATGCTACGTTAGGTTAGGTTAGGTTAGGTCAGGTTAGTTAAGGATGTCTGCGGCCTCTGTGCTATTCACTGCAATTCTGTGCATTGCTGCGCTCTACTGTGCCCTAGTATATTCTGCTCGTCTCTGTGGATGACAGCAATATTGGTCTCGTCACGTTGTGTTTAGATGCACTACGTTTGGGTAGATTTGGTCCGGTCAGGTTAGGACAGGGTATGTCTGACTTTTGTGCTATACACTGCAGTGCGTTGGATTTCGACGCTCTGCAGTGCTGTAGCATATTCTGCTTGGCTCTGGGGAGGCCAGCAGTATTGGTATCGGCACTATAGCTCATGTTATGTTACGTTTGCTTAGGTTAGGTTGTGTCAAGCTCGGTTATGTTATCTCTGACTTTTGGGCCATACACTGCTTTTCGAACGATTTCTGTACACGAGTGTGCTCTACTATATTCTCCTTGGCCCTGGGTATGCCAAGAACAGTCGCGGCACTTTATGTTGAATTTGGCTACGTTTGATTAGGATTAGTTAGACCAGGCTAGGCCAGGGCATCCGCGACCTTCGTAATGTACGCTGCTATACGGTGGATTTCTCTGCTCTACTGTGCTCTGATGCGTTCCGCTTGTCTGTGCATGTCCAGTAATAGTACGCCCGGAGGGTCAGTTTCAGTTAGGTTATGTTTCGTTGGATTATGTTATGAAGGCTTGGTTAGGGTTTCTTTGACACTTGTGCTTTGCACTGCTATTCGGAGGATATCCGCGCTCTAGATTTCTCTACTATACTCCGCTCGACTCTGCTGAGGCGTGCAATAGGGTTCGTGGTACGATACGTTGAGTTATGTTACATTTGGTTATGTGGGGTTGGGCTAAGTTTGGTTAGGATAGCGTTGACTCTCGTGCCACACGCAGTCACTCGGTAGATTCCTGTGATATCCTGTGCTCTACTACATTCTGCTTGGTTGAGAGGAGACCACGAGCAGTGGTCGCGGCATGTCATGTTGAGCTATGCTACGTTCGGTAAGGTTGGGTTAGGTCAGGTTATGTTGGGATATCTACGGCTTTAGTGCTGTTAACTGCAGTGCGGTGGATTCCTGTGGTCTGCTGCTATTTAGTACATTCCGCTTGTCTCTGTATTGGTAGCTATGCCCTGCTATTCGGCGGATTTCTGCGATCTAATGTGGTCCAATACGCTCTGCTTGTCTGTTCGAAGGCCATCAATAGTGTTCGGGGCACGTTATGTTGAGTTGGACTACGTTAGGTTGTGATAGGTTGGGTCAGTTTAGGTTCGGGTATATTTGGCTCTTGTGCTCTACACTGCTATTCGACGGATCTCTGCGCTCTAATATGCGCTAGTATACTCGGCTTGTCTCTACGAAGGCCATCAATGGTGGTCGCTGCACGCTATGTTGTGTTATGCTACGTTCGGCAATGATATGTTATGCCAGGTTTGGTTACGGTGTCCACGACTTTTGTGCAGTATACCGATATACGGTAGGCTTCTGCGCTCTACATTGCTCTACTATACTCTTCTCGACTCAGGGGAGGCGAGAAATAGTGTTCGTGGAACGTTACGTTGAGTTATGCTACGTTTGGTTAGGTTAGGCTAGGATAAGTTTGGTTAGGATACATTTGACTTTCGTGCTATACACATTTATCAGATGGATTCCTGTGATATACAATGCTCTACTACCTTATGCTTGGCTTTGGGGAGTCCTGGGTTAGTGGTCGCGGCACGTTATGTTGAGTCGTGTTACGTTCCGTTAGAGTAGGATTGGAACGCATGGCTCCGATTTCTTTCACTTTCGAGCGATACACTGCTATTCGGTGGATTTCTGCGCTATACGTTGCTACATTATACTCTGCCCGACTCTGGGGAGGCGAGCAACAGTGGTCACGGAACGATATGTTGAGTTAGGTTACGTTATGCTAGGCCACGTTGGGTTAGGTTTGGCTATGATGATCCCGACTTTCGTGCTGTACACTGCCACTAGTTGAATTTCTGCCCGCTACTGTGCTGTAGTATTTTCTGCTTGGCACCGGAGGGGTCAGAAATAGTATTCTAGGCACGTTAGCTTCATTAATACAGCGTTATGTTATGTTACATTTAGTTAGGTTCGGAGAGGATGGCATTGACGTTTGCGCTATATAACGCTGTTCGGTGCACTTCTGCGCCATGCGGTGCAGTAATACGCTCTACCTGGCCCTGAGGGGTCCAGCAGTAGCGGTCGTGGCACGAAAGAGTGGCTTATGCTACGTTTGGTCAAGTTATGTTAGTTTCGGTTGTGTTTGCGCAGCTTCGACTTTCGTGGTATACACTGCTATTCTGTGGATTTCTGCGCTCTGCTGTGCACTAATATGTTCTGCTTGGCTCTGGAGCGTGCAGCAATAAAGGTTTCGTCACGTTAGGTTGAGTCAGGTTACGTTTGATTACGTAAAGGTTGGTTAGGTAGGATTGGCTAGATTCGATTTTTCTGCTGTACACTGCTATACGATGGACTTCTGCGCTCCACTGTGCTCTAATATCTTCTGGTTGGATCTTGGGAGGCCAGCAATAGTGCTCTCGGCACGTAAGTTTGTGTTAGGTTACGTTTGGTTGAGTTAGGTTAGCTTAAGTTCGGTAAGGGTAGCATTGACTTTCGTGGTATACACTGTTTCTCCGTGGACATCTGCGCCCTGCTGTGCTCTATTGTACTCCGCTTGGCCCTGGGAGGATAGCAATGGTGGTCGCGGCACGTTACGTTGAGATAGGCTACGTTGGGTTAAGTTACGTTTGTCCGGGTTAGGTTAGGATAGCTTCGAATTTTCTGCTTTACACTGCGATTCTATGGCTTTCTGCGCCCTGCTCCCCTCTAATATGTTCAGTTCAGCTCCGGGGAGGCCAGCAAGTGTGCCCTCGGCGCGATAGCCTGAGCTCGGTTACGTTGGATTATGTTACGTTTGGTAAAGTAAGGATAGGGTAGCTGTGACTTCTGTGCTATGCACTGCTGTTCGATGGATTTCTGCGATCTGCTCTCCTCTCTCGAGTTCTGCTTAGCCCTGTGGAGGCCAGGGGTAGTGGTCTCGGCTCGTGGGGATTAGTTAGTTTACGTTCGGTTACGTCGCGTAAGGTTATGTCCGCTAAATGTAGCATTGACCTTCGCGCCGTACTCTCTTGTTCCGTCGATTTCCCTGCTCTACTGCCCTGTACTATTTCTGCTGGCCCTGCGGAGGTAGGCAACAGTGGTCTCGGCACGTCGGGTTTAGTTATGTTACGATCAGTTATGTGAAGATTGGCTACGATGGGATAGGATAGCTTTGACACTTGAACTTTACACTGCTCTACGCTGGCTTTCAGCTCTCTACTGAGCTCTAATGTCTTCTGCTTGCATCTGAGGAGACCAGCATTAGTGTTCCTGGGTCGCTATGTCGAGCTAGGCTTCGTTTCGTTAAGTTATGTTAGTTTGGGTTAAGTTCGGATATCTCTGGCTTTTCTGCTATACACTACGACTCCATGGTTTTCTGCGCCCTACACTCCACTAATATGTTCTGCTCGGCTTCAGGTAAGCCAGCATCACAGTGGTCTCGGCACTTCGGGTTGAGTTATATTACGTTCGGTTATGGACGGATGGATACGTTAGGAGAGGATAGCTTTGACTTTTGTTCTGTTCACAGATATTCGCTGGTTTTCTGCCTTCTACTGTTCACTAATATGTTATGCTGGGCTCTGGGGAGGCCAACTATGGCGGTCTCGGCATGTTAGGTTAAGTTATGTTACGCTTGGCTATGTTACGTTTGGCAACGTTAGGGCGGTACACCATCGACTATTGAGTTGTGCAATGCAATGCGGTAGATTTCTGCCTTCTATTGTGCTCTAGTTCATTATTCTTGGCTCTGGGTATGCCAGCAATAGTGGTTTCGGCACATTATGTTGGGTTATGCTAACTTTGGTTAGGTTGGCCTTCGTCAGGTTGCGTTGCGACGTGTCCCACTTTTGAGCTATATACAGCAATGCGGTGGTTTTCAGCGCCCTACTCTGCTCTACTAGGTTCTGCTTCGCTCTGGGAAGGACAGCAAATGTGCCTTCGGGACCGGTTACGTCCGGCTATGTTACCGTTTGTAAGGTTAGGGTAGGGCAGCTTTGAATTTTGTGCAATACACTGCGATTCTATTGATTTCGGAGCTCTACTCTACTCTAGTATGTTCTGTTTGTCTCTTGGGAGGGCAGCAATATAGGTCTCGTCACGATAGGTTTAGTTATGTTACGTTTGGTTACGTTAAGTGTGTTTGGGTCAGGCACGGATATATTAGACTTTCGTGATGTATACTCTTATTCGGTGGAATTCTACGCTCTACTGTGCTCTAGTATTTTCTGCTTCGCTCTGTGGAGACCAGCAATAGTGCTTTCGGCGCGTTGGGTTGCGTTAGGTTACGTTTGATTAAGTAAGGTTGTGCTAGGTTCGGTAAGGATAGCTGTGACTTTTGTGCCATACACTGATTCCCAGTGGATTTCTGCACTTTACTGCGCTCTGCTATATTCGGCTTGCCCTTGGGGAAGCCAGCAGCAGTGACCTCGGCACCTTGGGTGGAGCCATGCTACGTTTGGTTAGCATAGGATAGTTCAGGTAAGGTTTAGTTTCCTTCGACTGTTGTGCTATACACTGCAGTGAGGCGTTCTCTGCGCTCTACTCTTCTCTAGTATACACCGATTGGCTCTGGAGATGTCAGGAATAGTGATCCCACCACGTTCGGTGGAATTAAGTTAAGCTTGGTTATGTTACGTGTGGTTGCGTGAGGACATGGTAGCTTCGACTTTTTGCTATACACTGCTATTCTACGGATTTCTGTGCTCTACTGCCCTCTAATATGTTCTGCATGTCTCTGGGGAGGGTAGAAATAGACGTCTCGTCACGTTAGTTCGAGAGAGGTCACGATTTGTTTCGTTACGTATGTCAACGTTATGAAGGAAGGCCTTTGACTTTTGCGCCACTCACTGCTATTCCGTGGTTTCTTGCGCTCTACTGTGCTCTAGTATGTTCTGGTTGGCTCTGGCGAGGCCAGCAGTACTGGCCCCGGCACGCTTCGTTGGTTTACGTTAGTTCAGGTAAGGTTTGGATATCTTTGACTTTTGTGCTGTTCACTGCAGTGCGGAAGCTTTCTGCGCGCTAAATTGCTCTAATATTCTCTGCCAGGCACTGCGGATGCCAGCAATAGTGGTGCCGGCACGTTGGTTTGCGTTACGTTACGCTTGGTTCGGTTAGGTTGTGCAAGGCAAGGTGAGGACAGCTGTGAATTTCGTCCTATGATACTCAGTCGATTACTGCACCCTACTATGATCTGATATAATCTATTTGGCCCTTGTGATGCCAACAACAGTGGTCTCGGAACATTGGGTTGTGTAATGCTACGTTAGGTTAGCCTTGGTTAGTTCAGGTATGGTTTGGATTCCTCTGACTGTTGTGCTGTACACTGCAATGCGGCGTTTTCTGCGCACTTATCTTCTCTAGTACATTCTGCTTCGCTCAGGAGATGCCAGCAACAGTCGTCGCACCACGTAAAGTTCAATTACCTTACGCTTGGTTATGTTAGGTTTGGTTACGTTAGGATACGTTAGCTTTGGCTATTGTGGTGTACACTGAGATTCTATAGATTTCTGCCCTCCACTTTCCATTCATATGGTATGCTTGGCTCTGGGAAGTGTAGCAATAGTGGTCTCGGCACGTTATGTTGGGATAGGCTGCTCTTGGTTAGTTTCGGTTAGTTCAGGTAATGCTTTAATATTCCCGGCTATTGTGCTGTACAGTGCAATGCTGTGGATTTCTGCAGCAGGCTGATCTATAGTATGTTTTTCTTGGCCCTGGGTGGCCAGAAACCGTGTCACGATAGGTTGGTTTGGATTACGTTTGGTTACGATGCGATTTGTTAGGTTACGAGAGGATAGCTTTGACTTTGGTGCAATAGTCAGCCATTTGGTGTGTTTTTGCTCCCTAAAGTGCTTTAAAATTTTCAGCTTGCCTCTGGGAAGACCAGAAAATGTGGTGCCGGCACGTTAAGTTGAGTCAGGGTATGTACTTTTAGGTAGATTTAGGCCTAGTTAGGTCAGGAGAGCTTTAACTAATGTGCTGTACACTGCCGTTCCGTGGATTTCAGCGCGCTACTGCGCTCTGATATGTCCTGCTTGGCCCTGGGGAGGAAAGTAATAATGGTCGCGGCACGTCAGCGTAATTTAAGATACGTTCGGTTATATTACGATTCTCTAGGTTAGGAGTGGATAGCTATGCCTTTAGTGATATTATATGCTATTAGATGGGTTTCTGGGTCGCACAGTACTCTATTATTTTCAGCCTCGCCCTCGGAAGGCCAGCAACAGTAGCGTCGACACGTTATTGTGAGTCAGGTTACGTTCGGTTAGGGCCGGTCATACAAAGCTTGGCCAGGATTGCTTTAACTTTTGTGCTATGCGCTGCTATTCGGACGATTCCTGCGCTCTGCTGTGCCCCAGTATGTCCTGTTTGGCTCTGGGGAGGGCAGCAATAGTGATCGCGGCACGTTAGTTTGGGTTAGCGTACGTATCGTTATGATACATTTGGTGAGGTTACGATCGGATATCTTCCACTTTTGTGCTATAAGCTGCTCTTCGGTGGATTTCTGCCCTCTGCATTGCTCTGCTGTACTCTGCTCGGCTCCCGGGCGGCCAGCAATAGCGGGCGTGCCTCGATAGGTTGAGCAATTTTCAGTTCGTTTTTGCCTGGTTTGGCTAAGTTTGGATGGGATACCTCGGACATTTTTGCTATACACTGCCACTATGCTGATGTCAGCGTTCGACATTGCAATGCTATACTCTGCTTGGCTCTCTTGAGGCCATCAATAGTGGTCGTGGCAACACAGGTTTTGTTGCGTTGCGTTTGGTTATGTTACATTTGGCCAGGTTAGGAATTGTAGCACCCACTTCTGCGCTATACACTGCTATTCGGTGGTTTTCTGCGCTGCACACTGCTCTAATATGCTCTGATTTGCTCCGTGCATGTCAGGAGTAGTGGTCTAGGCACGATAGGTTTAGTTATGTTACGTTTGGTTATGTTATGTTTGGTTAGGTCGGGACAGGATGGCTTTGACTTTTGAGCCACTCACAGCTATTCGGTGGATTTCTACGCTCTACAATGCTCTACTAAACTCTGCTCGGCTTTCGGGATGCCAGCAACAGCGGTCGTGGTACGTAAGGTTGTGTTATGTTACGCTTCCTCATTTCAGGTTAGTTTAAGTTTGGTTAGGATAGATTTGAATTTCGCACTGTACACAGATATTGGGTGAATTCCTGTCCTCCGCTGTGGCCTAACATGCCCTTCTGTACTCTGAAGAGGCTAGAAATTGAGGCCGAGGCTCGTTAGGTATAGTTACGTTACGTTTGGTTAGGTTATGCTTGCATGAGTTATGTTTCGATAACTTTGACCTTTCTGCTATTCACTCCCATTCTATCGACGTCTGCGCTCTACTCTCCTCTAATACGTTCTGCATGGCGATAGGGCGGCCAGAAATGGTGGTCTAGGCACGTTAGGCTTTGCTATGTTACGTTTGGCTATGTTGCGCTTGGTAAGGATAGGGTAGGACCACTCTGAAGTTTGTGCAATACTGTGCCATTCAGAGGATATCGGCGCTATTCGTTGCTCTACTCCACTCTACTCGACCCTGGGGAGGCTAGCATTGGCGGTTGCCGCACGATAGGTTGTGTTAGCTTACGTTTGCTTGGATCAGGTTTGGATAGGCTTGGTTTGGATGACTTTGACTTTTGTGCTATACACTGCCGTTCTGTGGATTTCTGCGCTCTACTCTGCCCTTATATGTTCCGCTTGGCTCTGGGGAGGCCAGCTATATGCGTCTCTTCTCGTTGATTTCAGTTATTCTACGTTTGGTCTGGTTAGGCTAGGACCGGTTTGGATAGGATGGCTTTGACTTTTGCGGTATACACTCCAATTCGGTGGATTTCTGCGCTCTACTATGATCTATTATTCTCTGCCATGCTCTGAGGAGGCCAGAAGTAATGGCCGCTGCGCTATAGATTCTGTTACGTTACATTTGTGTAGGTTAGGCTCATTTGGGTAAGTTTGGGATATCTTTGTCTTTTGTGCCACACGCTGCTATTCGGTGAAATTCTGCGCTCTACATCGCTCTACTATACTCCGCCCGACCCTGTTGTGGCCAGCAATAGTGCTCGTGACACGGTTGGTTGGGTTCGGTTACGTTTGGTTATGTTACGTTTGCTTATGAAACGTTTGGACATGTTAGGCTAGGATAACTTTGACTTCTGCGCTGTAGGCTGCTATACGGTGGATTCCTGCTCACTACTGAAATTTAAAACGCTCGGCTTTGTTCTGGCTAGGCCAGAAATCTTGGCCACCGCACGGTAGATTGATATATGTTACGTTTCGTTGGGTTCGGCTTGTGTGGGTTTGGTTAGGATATCTTTGACTTCTGTGCTGTACACCACTATTCATAGGATTTCTGCGGTCTACTGTGCTCTAGTATATTCTGCTTGGCTATGTGAAGGCCAGCATTATTGGTCTCGCCTCGTTAGTCCGAGTTATGTTGCGTACGGTTATGTCACGATTGGTTAGGTTAGGAGAGCATTGCTTAGACTTTTGTGCTGTACGCTGTAATTCGGTAGATCTTCTGCGCTATACGTTGCTATACCAATCCCTTCTCGACTCTCGGGAGGTCAGCAAAGTTTTTCGCGGCATGTTAGATTTTGTTTCGTTACGTTTGGTTAGGCTAGGTTTGGTTCGGCTTGGTTAGGATAACTTTGAGTTTCGGTGATATACACTACTATTTGGACGATTTAAGCGCCACACATTGCTCCGCTGTACTCTGCTTAGCTCTCTTGAGGAAAGCAATGGCGGCCGTGGTACGCCAGTTTGTGTTCCGTTGCGTCTGCTTATGTTACGTTTTGATTGGGTAGCATAGGATAGCTTTGACTTTTGCGTTATACACTGCTATGCAGTGGATCTCTGCGCCCCGCTGTGCTCTACAGCTTTCAGCTTAGCACAGGGAAGGCCAGCCATAGAAGTATCGGCACGTTACGTTGGGTCATGATACAGTCGGTTAGTTCGGTTCAGGCTAAGTTTGGAAAGGATAGCTATAACTTTTGTGCTGTACACCGCTATACGGTAGATTTGTGCGCTCTACTGTGGGCTAGTATGTCCAGCTTTTCGCTGGGATGGGCGGCAATGGCGGTCTCGGCACATTAGTTTGAGGTATGCCATGTTTGGTTATGTTCTGTTGGTTTGGGTTAGGCTTGGCCAGCATTGGCTTTTCCGATATACACAGCGATTCCATGGATATGTGCATTCTACTCCCCACTATTGCATTCTGTTTGACTCTGTGAAGGACAGCAATAGCGGTCGCGACCCGTTTGGTTGGGTTAAGTAACGTTTTGTTTGGTTAGGTTAGGCAGATGGGGGTTAGGATTTCCTTGAGGTTTGTGCTATACACTGCCATTCTGTGCATTTCTGCGCCGTGCATTGCTCTGCTATACCGTGCTCGTCTTTCCGGATGCGAGCAACAGTATTCGTGGCACGTTATGTTGAGTTAGGTTACATTTGGTTAGTTGAGACTGGGTTAGGTTTTGTTAGTGTAGCTTTGACTCTCATGCTGTACACATTTTTGCGGTGTACACCAGCCCTCCACTGTGATCTACTCTAATCTGAAAGTCCGCGGGGAGGCCTGCAATCGTGGTCTCGGCACGTTGAGTTGAGATCTGCTGCGATATGTTAGGTTATGTCAGTTTGGGTTACGTTTGGATATCTTTGAATTTTCTGCTGTACACTGCGATCTTACGGATTTATTGAGCCCTGCCCTCCTTTAATATGTTCTGCGTGGCTCTGTGGGGGGCAGCAGTAGAGGTCTCGGGTCGTTAGGGTTAGTTATTCTACGTTTGGTTATGCTGCGTTTGGTCAAGTTTGGTTAGTATATCTTTGTCTTTTGTGCTATACACTGCTGCTTGGTGGCTCTCTTCACTCTACGGTGCGCTAGTATATAGCGCTCGGCTCTGTCGAGGCCAACGATACAGGCCTCGGCACGATAGGGTAGGTTAGGCTGCGTTTGTTTGTATCACATTTGTATATGTCATGCTAGGTTAGCTTTGACTTTTGCGCTATACACTGTTATTCGGTGGATTTCAGCGCTATAAATTACTCTACTATACTCCGCTCGACTGGCGCCATGCAAGCAATAATTGTCGTGGCACGCTAGTTTGAGTTATGTTACGTTCGGTTAGGTTATGCTTGGCAAGGATTGGTTAGGGTCGCTTTAACTTGCGTGCTATACACAGTTATTCGCTGGTATCCTGCCCTCCATTCTGCTCTACCCTAATCTGCTGGTCCCTGACGAGGCCAGCTGTAGTGGTTGCGGCACGTTACATTGAGTTTGCCTACGATAGGCTAGGTTATGTTAGTTTGGGATAGGTTCAGATGTTTTCGACTTTTCTGCTGCACACTGCGGTCCTATGGATTTCTGAGCCCTACACTCCTCTAATACGCTCTGCTTGTCTCCGTGGGCGCTAGGAACATTTCTCTCGGCACGTTAGGTTGAGTTAGGTTACGCTTTGTTAGGTTATGTTTGGTTCAGTTTGGCATAGACAGCTTCGACTATTATGCTGTACACTGCCATTCGGACGATTCCAGTGTTCTACATTGCTCTGCCATACTCTGCCTAGCTCTCGAGAGGCCAGCAGTAGCGGTCGTGGAACGTAAGTAGGATAACTTTACGTCCGCTTGTGTAGAGTTTGATAAGGATAGGACAGGATTGCTTTGTCTTCTGTGCTATACACTGGTATTGGGTGGATTTCCGCGCTCTAGTGCGCTCTGGTATATCCTCCTTGGCTCTGGGGAGGCCAGCAAGTGTGGTCTCGGCACGCTACGCTGTGTTATGTTACGGTCAACTTGGCTAGGTTAGGATGTGTTTGGTTAGGATAGCCTTGTCTTTTGCGCTTTACACTCCTACTCGGCCGATATCTGTGCATTGCATTGCTCTACTAGCGTCTGCTTGAATCTTTGCAGGCCAGCAATAGCGGTCGTGACACGTTTGGTTGTGATAGGTCACGCTTGGTTGTGTTAGGTTAGTTCAAGTTTGGTTAGGGTAGCTTTAGCTTTCGTGCCATACACAGATATTCGGTCATTCCTGCCCTGCACGGTGCTCCACTCTAATCTGCTAGACCCTGGGGATGCTAGCAATAGCGGTCGCGGCACGTTACGTTGTGTTCTGTTACGACAGGTAAGGTTACGTTAGTTTGTTTTTGGTTTGGGAACCTTTGAATTTTCTGCTGCACACTGCGATCCTATGGATTTCTGCGCGCTACACTGCACTAAAATGCCTCGGTTGGTGGTGGGCAGGCCGGCAATTGTGGGCTAGGCTGGGCAGGTTTTGACAGGTTACGCTCCATTAGGCTAGGATAGGTCAGACTAGGTTAGGATACCTCTTTCATTTTTGCTGTACGCTACTATTCGGGCGATGCCAGCGTTCTTCGTTGCTCTACTATACTCTGCTTGTCTCTCGTGATCCCAGTAAAGTCTTTCGTGGCACATCAGGCTATGATACGCTACGTATGCTTACGTTACGTTTGGATAGGTTAGGAGAGGATACCTTTGACTTTATTACTATACACCGTTATTCGGAGAATTTCCACGCTTTACATTGCTCTACTGCTCTCTGCTCGACATTGGGGAAACCAGCGATCGTGTTCTCGGCACATTAGTTTGAAATAGGCAGCTTTTGGTTATGGTTTGGTAGCTTGGCTTAGGTTTGGATTGCTTTGACTTTTGTGCGGCACACTGCAGTGCAGTGGATTGCTGCGCACGACTGCGCCCTTGTATATTCTGCTTGGCTCTGGGAGGCCCAACAATGGTGGTGTCGGCACGTCGGGATAAGATATATTACGTTCGGTTACGTTACGTTCGGTCAGGATATGATAGGGTAGCTCTGACTTTTGTGCTGTACACCGCTATACGGTTGGTTTCTGCACTCTTCTGTGCTCTATTGTGTTCTGCTTCGCCCAGCGAGGCCAGCAATAGCGGCGGCCGCACGCTTGGTTAAGTTACGTTACGCTTGGCTTGATTAGGGCAGGTTAATTTTGGATAGGATGGCCTTGACCATTGTGCAATACACTGCTATTCGGTGGGATTCTACTCTCTTCTCCGCTCTTGTATATTCTGCATGGCTACAGTGAGGCCAGCCGTTGTGTTGTCGGTCAGTTAGGCCGATAAATGTTGCGTCTGGTTATGTTAGGTTTGGTTGGGTTTGGTTCGGCTGGCATTGACTTCTGTGCCATACACTGCTATTCGGTGGATCTCAGCGCTCTATAGTGCTCTAGCATGCTCAGCTTGGCTCTAGGGATGCCAGCTATCGCAGTCTCGGCACGTTACGTTCAGTTAGGCTACGGTTGGCTATGTTACGTTTGATTAGTTTAGGATAGGATAGCTTTGAATTTTGTGCTATACACGGATATTCTGTCGGCTCCTGTGCTCTACATTGCTCTGCTGCAATCTGTTCGACTCTCGGGTGGCCAGCAGTAGTGGTCGCCGCACGTAGGTTGTGTTAGGTCACGTTTGGTTACTTTACGATAGGCTATGTACGGGTGGCAAGGCTATAATATTTGCGCTATACAGTGCAATTCTGTAGATCACTGCGCTCTACATTTCACCACTATACTATGCTAGAGCATCCGTAGGACGGCAGTAGTGGTCGCCGCACTTTAGTCTTGGTCACTCTACGCTTGATTATGTTAGGTTAGGGTTCCTTTGACTTTTGTGCTGTACTATGCTTTGCTCGATTCTGGCGTGGCCTGCATTAATGGTCAAGGCACGATAGGTTGCGCTAGGATACGTTTGGAAATGTTACTATTGGTTAGGTTGGGATAGGATAGCTTCGACCTTTATGTCATACTCAGGTATTTGGAGGATTTCTACTGTCTGCATTGCTCTACTATACTACGCTCGACTCTGGGGATACCAGCAATAGCTGTCATATCGCAATATGTTTATGTCATACTCAGGTATTTGGAGGATTTCTACTGTCTGCATTGCTCTACTATACTACGCTCGATTCTGGGGATACCAGCAATAGCTGTCATATCGCAATATGATGGGATAGGTTTCGTTAGGTTTGGTCAGATAAGTTTACGTTTGGTTAGGATGTCTTTGACTTTGGCGTTATTCACGTCTATTTGGTTGTCTCCTGCGCTCTACTGTGCTTTACTCTATTCTTCTCGACCCTGGGGTGGCGGCCATTAGTGTTCATTGCTCGATAGGTTGCGCTAGGATACATTTAGTGATGTTACGATTGGTTAGGTTCGGATATGGTGGCTTCGGCCTTTGTGCTAGACTCCGCTATTCGGAGGATTTATACTCTCTACATTGCTCTACTGTCCTCCGCTCTGCTCCTGGGAATCCAGTAATAGTGTTCTCGGAACGTTTGTGTGCGTTAGGACACGTTGCGTTATGTCATGTTTGTTTGGGTTAGGTATTCGTTGCTTTGACTTTCGTGGTGTAGACTGTCGTACGGCGGGTTTCTGCACTCTATACTGCTCTACTATGATATGCTCGACTGTCGGGATCCCAGAAATAGGGTTATGGCACTTTGGGATGTGTTAGGTTACGGTTGGTTAGGTTACGTTTTTTTGGGTTTGGTTTGGACATGTCTGCTCTAATATGCCTCGGTTGGTGGTGGGCAGGCCGGCAATTGTGGGCTAGGTGCGTTAGGTTGGTACTGGTTACGTTTGATCAGTCTACCCTTGGTCAGGTCAGGTAAGGGAGTCCCATACTGTTTTCCTATACACCGCTATTCGGATGATTCCAGCGTCCTACATTGCTCTGCTATACACTGCTTATCTCTCGTGAGACCAGCAACGGCTTTCGTGGCACGCCTGTTTGTGTTACGTTGCGTCTGCTTATGTTGCGATTTGTTAGGTTAGGATAGGATAGCCTTGACTTTCATGCTAGGCACGGATATTCGGTCGTTTCCTGCGCTCTGCTGTACTCTAGTATATACTTCTTGGCTATGGGGATGCCAGCAGTATCGGTATCGCCACGTTAGTTCGTGTCCAGTTGCGTTCGGCTATGTTACGTTTGGCTAGATTTGTTTAGGATTGTTTTGACTTTTGTGCGACACACTGCTATTCTATGGACCACTGCGCGCTTCTCAGCGCTGTCGCTCTATGCTTGTCACTACAGACGCCAGGAGTATTGTTCTCTGCACGTTCGGTTGAGTTGTGCTACGTTTGTTTGTGTTGGATTTGTTTGGGTTTGATTAGGATAGCTTAGACGCTTGTGCGGTACACTGCAATCGGACGATTCCAGCGTTCCACATTGCTCTACTATACGCTGCTTAGCTGTCGATATGCCAGCAATAGCAGTCGTGGCACGTCAGATTGCGTTTCGTAACGTCCACTCATGTCACGTTTGGTTAGGTTAAGATAGTATAACATTAACTTTTGTGCTATACACAGACATGCTGCGGATTGCTGCACTCTACTTCGATCTAATATTCCCTGCTTTGAACAGCGAATGCCAGAAATTATGACCGCGGCGCGATACGCTGTGTTATGTTCCGTATGGTTAGGTCAGGTTTGTTTGGGTTTGGTTGGGATATCATTGACTTTCGTACCATACACCGCCGTCCTATGTACCTCTGCGTTGTACTAACCTCTAGTATGCCCTGTTTTGCGATGGGGAGGCCGGCGACGGTGGGCTGTGCACGACAGGTTGGTATGGTTTACGTTTGGTTGTGTTAGGTTAGGTCAGGTTATGTAGGGATGTCCCCTACTTTGTAGCTTTACACTTCAATGCGGTTGATTTCTGCGCTCTACTGTGCTATAATATGCTCCGCTTGTCGCAGGCGAGGCCAGCAATATTGGTTCAGGCACGTTGCATTTAGTTAGGTTAGGTTCGGCTATGTTACGATAGGTTAAGTTAAGAAAGCTTAGCTTAATCTCTTGTGCCATACACAGCTATTCGGTGGATTCCTGCACTCTGCTGTGCACTAATATGTTCTGCTTTGTTCTGGAGAAGTCAGCAATAATGGTATAGGCACGTTAGGTTGCGTTAACTTCGTTCGGTAATCTTAAGTTTGACCAGGTGAGGATATCATATCATTGACTTTCGTGCTTTACGCTGCTATTCGGTGGATTTCTGCGCCCCCCATTGCTCTACTGTACTCTGCTCGGCTCTGGGAAGGCCAGCCACAGCGGTCGTTGCACAGTGGGTTGAGTTAAGTTTCGTTTGGACATGTTAGGTTAGGCTACGTTTTGTTAGGATTGTTTCGACTTGTGTGCTATACACTGCTATCCGGCGGATTTCAGCGCTCTACTGTGTTGTAGTATATTCCGCTTGGCCATGGGGTGGCCAGTAGTATTGGCCTCGGCGCGTTGGTCTGAGTTAGGTTCTGCATGGTTATGTTACGATTGGTGCGGTTAGGATACCATAGCTTCGACTTTTGGGCTATAAACTGCTATTCGGTTAATTCCTGCGCTCTACTGTGTTTTAATATGTTCTACCTTGCTCTGGTGAGGTCAGCAATAATGGTTGTGGCAACCCTGATTTGGATACGTTACGTATAACTATGCTGCGTTTGGTCAGGCTAGGAGAGCATAGCTTTGACTTTTGAGCAATACACTGCCATTCGATGGATTTTTCCGCGCTACTGTGCTCTAATATGCTCTGCTTCACTCTGGCGAGGATAGAGACTGAGGCCGCGGCATGTTAGGCTGAGCCAGATTACGTTTGGTCAGCTTATGTTTGCATGGATTAGGTTTGAACATCTTCGACATTACCGCCATACACTGCGATTCTACGGATTTCAGCGACATACACTCGTCTGATGTGCTTTGCATGGCCCCGAGGAGGCCAGAAATGGCGGTCGCGGCTCGATAGGTTGTGTTACATTACGCATGGTTAGGTTACCTTACGTAGAATTAGTTTGGGATAGCGTTGACTATGGAGCTACACAATGCTGTTCGATGGACTTCTGCGCTCTAAGTTGCGCTATCACAATCTGCCTGTCTCATGGGTATCTAGGAATAGCGGTCGCGGTACGTTAGGTTGAGTTTGTTGCGGTCGGCTACGTTAGGTTAGGGTATGCTTGGTTCGTGTAGCTGTGACTTTCGTGCTATATACTGTTACTCTGTGGATACATGCCCTCCACTGTGCTCTACTTTAATCTGCTTAGCCCTGTGGAGGCCAGCAATAGTGGTCGCGGCACGTAAGGCTGAGTTTGTCCATGTCAGGCTAAGTAATGTTAACTTGGTTTAGGTTAGGATACCTTTGCCTTTTTGCTGTACACTTCAACGCGGTGTCTCAGTGCGTTCTACATTTCTCTAGTATATCCTGTTTAGATCTGGCTGAGCATGAAATATTGTTTCAGGCCCGCTATGTGGAGTTAGTCTGCGTTCGGCTATGTTATGTTTGGTTATGTTAGGATAAGTTAGCTTCGACTATAGTGCTGTGCACTGCGATGTTATGGATTTCTGTGCTCTACTCTCCCGTATTACCTTCTGCTTGGCTCTGGAGAGGCAAGCAGTGGTGGCCTCGGCTCGATAGGTCGATCTATGATGCGTTCGGCTTTGTTCCGTTTTGTTACGTGAGGACATGGTAGCTTCGACTGTTGTGCTATGCACTGCGATTCCATGGATCTCGGCGCCCTATTCTCCGCTAATATGTTCCGCTTGGCTCTGGGGAGGGCAGTAATAGTGTTCTCGGCGAGGTGGTCTGAGATACGTTGCGCTTGGTTACGTTACGTTTGGTTAAGCTAGGATAGGATAGCTTAGGCTTTTGTATTATACACTGCTCTTCGGTGTATTTCTGCGCTCTGCAGTCCTCTATTTTGCTTTGCTTGTCTCTGGGGAAACCGGAAATAGTGGCCTTGGCACGATAGATTACGCTTGCTTAGGTTAGTTTATGTCCAGTTAGGTTAGGTTATCTTCGACTTTTGTGCTTTACACTTCAGTGCGGAGGATTTCTGCGCTCCACTGTGATCTAATATATCCAGCCTTGCTCTGTGGTTGTCAGCGATAGTGGTCTGGGCACGTTAGGTTGGGTCATGTTGCGTTTGGTTTTGTTACGCTTGGTCATGTGAGGCCACGGTAGCTTTGACTTTTGTGCTGCGCACTGCTATTCGATGGAATTCTGCCTCCTACTGTGACCTTGTTTCCCCTGCTTCGCTCTGGGAATTCCAGAAATGGTGGCCGTGGCGCGTTAGTATGTGATAGGTTACGTTTGTTTGTGTTAGGTTGAGATACCAATGACTTTCGTGATACGCAATGGCATTCTGTGGATGTCAGCGCTCTGTTCTCCTCTAAGATGCCCTGGCTGGCGACGGGGAGGCCAGCAATAGTTGTCTCCGCACGTTAGGTCGGTGTGGGGTACGTTTGGTTAGGTTTTGTTAGCCATTGCAAGGTTTGGATGGCTTCGACTTTCCTGCTGGACACTGCGATTCTAGGGATATCTGCACCCGGACTCCTCCATTATTCTCTGCTTGGCTCTGTGGAGGCCAGCAATACCGGTCGCGGCTTGTTAGGTTTAGTTATATTCCGTTTGGTTCTGTTAGGTTACATTGCGTTAGGATGGGATAGCTCTGACATATGTCCCCAGCACTGATATTATATGGACTTATGTGCACAACTGCGATCTATCATGTTCTGCTTGTCCCTGCGGAAGCCAGAAATAGTGTTCGCGGCACGTTAGGTTTAGTTATTCAACGTTTGATTAGGTCAGGTTAGGTCTGGTTGGGTTAGGATATCCTTTACTATTGTGCTGTACGTCGCTATTTGCTGTCTTTGTTCGCTCCACTGTGCTCTACTATACCCTGCTCGACTCTGTGGAGGCCAGCAATGGTGGTCATGGCACGGTAGGTTGTGTTAGACTACGTTTGGTAATGTTATGATTGGTCATGTTAGGACAGGGTAGCTTTGACTATTGTGCTATACGCCGTTATTGAAGCATTTCTACGCTCTGCATTGCTCTGCTGTACTCTGCTCGACTCTGGGGAGGCCAGGAATAGTTTTCTCGTCACGTTAGGTTGAGTTAGGCTACTTTTGGTGAGGATAAGTTAGCTTAGGTCAGGTAATGATGGCTTTGACTTTTGCGGTAAAGACTGCTTTTCGGAGGACTTCTGCGCTCTGCTGCGCTCTAGTGTGTTTTGCTTGGCTGTGGGCATGCCAGTAATGGTGGCTTCAGCACGCAGGTTTGTGTTAGGTTGCGCGTGGCTTTGCTAGGTTTCGGATATATTTGGTTAGAGTAGCGTTGACTTTTGCGCTATACACTTCTATTCCGCCGATACCTGTGCAATACATTGTTCTACCAGCATCTGCTTGTCTCTGGGCAGGCCAGTAATAGCGATCGTGACAGGTTTGGTTGTGTTATGTTACGTTTGGTTAGGCTAGGTTTTGTTAAGTATGCTTATGATGGCACCGACTTTTGTGCTATGCACTGCTATTCAGTCGACATCTGCGCTGTACTGCTCTCTAATATGATCTGCTTGGCTCTGCGGAGGCCAGAAATTGTGGCCGCGGCACGTTGGGCAGGGATAGGTTGCGTAAGGCAATGTTTCGTTTGGTTGGGTTAGGAGAGAATATCTTAGACTTCTCGGCCGTACACTGCTATTCGGTGGATTCCTGCCCTCTACTCTACTACACTGTAATCTGCTTGGCACTATGGAGGCCAGCAACAGTAACCGCGGCACGTTATGTTGAGTTTGCTATGTCAGGTTGTGATATGTTGGTACGGGTTATGTCTGTGTATCTTTGACTTTTCTTCTGTACACTGCGATTCTATGGATTTTTGCTCTCTACTCTCCTCTCATACGTTCTGAGCGTCTCTGGGATGGCCAGCAATAGTGGTGGCGGCACGTTAGGTAGAGTGTTGTTATGTTCGGTGATGTTACGATCGGGTATGTTAGGAACGGATGGCTATGACTTTTTCGCTATACAATGCTCTTCGGTGGATTTACCCGTTCCACTATGCTGTAATTTATTCTGCTTGGCTCTGTTTATGCTAGTAATAGAGGTCTCGGCTGGTTGGGCTCAGTCATTCCACGTTTGGTTCGGTTAGGTTAGGTCTCGTTTGGTTAGGATATCTCTCACTTATGTGGTGTACATTGATATCTGGCGGTTTTCTGCGCTCAACCGTGCTCTACTATACACTGCTACAACCTGAGGAGCCCGTGGCACGGCAGGCTTTTTTAGGCTACGCTTTGTAATGTCACAATTGGTCATGCTAGGAGGGGGCAGCTTCGACTTTTGTGCTATACGCCGATATTCCGAGGACTCCTACTCTCTACATTGCTCTACAATGATCTGTCCGACTCTGGGAAGGCCAGTAATAGTTGATTCGGCGCGTCAGGTTGAGTTATACTACGTTCGGTTGGGGTATGTTAGCTTGGGTTCGGTTTGGACAGCTTGGTCTTTCGTGGTATAAACAGAAGTTCAATGGCTGCCTGTGCTCTAGTGTGCACTAGTATATTCCGCTTGGCTCTGTCGAGGCCAGCAGTATTGGTCTCGGCATGTTAGTCTCAGTTAGGTTGCGTTTGGTTATGTTACGTTTGGTTCGGTTAGGATGGGTCAGCTTTGGCTTTTGTGCTGTATACGGCTTTCCGGCGGATCCCTTCGGTCTACATTTCTCTAGTATACTCTGCTTGACACTCGGGAGGCCAACAGTAGTGATATCGGCACGTTAGGTTTACGTAGGCTACGTTTGGTTTGTTAGGTTATACCAGGTTAAGTTATGTTATCATCGACATTTCTGCTCTACACTTCAGTGCGGCGGATTGCTTCTCTCTACCGCGCTCTTGCATACTCTGCTTTGCTGTGGGGAGGTCATCAATTGCGGTCTAGGGTCGTTAGTCTCAATTAGGTTACGTTTGGTTGTGGTATATTTGGTTATGTTAGGTTGGGGTAGCTTTGACTTTTGTGCTGCACAGTGCTATTCGCTGGATTTCTGCGCTCTACTGTGATCTAACGCACCCTGATTCGCTGTGGTAGCTCTAGAAATAGTGGCCGCGGCGCACTAGGTTGTGTTAGGTTACATTTGGTTAGGTTAGGTTTGTTTAGGTGAAGTTGGAATATCATTGGCTTTCGTGCCATACGCTGCCATTCCATGGACCTCAGTGCTCTGCTCTCCTCTAATGTGCCCAGCTAGGTGACGGGGATGCAAGCAATCGTAGGCTATTTTCGTTAGTTTGGGATCGGTTACGTTTGGCTATGTTAGGTTAGGAGGGGTTAGGTTAGTACATCTTCTACTTTTCTGCTTTAAACTTCAATGCGGCAGATTTCTCCGATCTTCATTGCTCTAGGATATTCTGCATGTCTCCGGGGAGGTCAGCAATGGTGTTGTAGGCACGTTATGTTGAGTTAGCTTCGTTTGGATATGTCACGTTTGGTTAGGTTAGGACAGCGTATCTTTGGCTTTTGTGCCATACACTGCCATACGGCAGATACCTACGTTCTTCATTGCTCTACTATGCTCTACTCGATTCTTGTGAGGCCAGCAATAGCGGTCGTGGCATGATAGGTTGTGGCAGGTTACACTTGGTTAGGCTAGGTTAGGCTACGTTTAGTCTGGATGGCCTCGACTTTTGCGTTATACCCTGCTATACGGCGGATTTCTGCTGTCAACTGAGCTTTAGTATGTTCTGCTTAGCTCTGGGGATGCCTCTAATATTGGTCTCGGCACGATAGGTTGAGATAGGATACGCTTGGTTAGGCTATGTTAGGCTGAGTTCGGTTAGGATCGCCTTGACTTTCGTCCTGTACACTTTTATTCGGCGGATTGCTGCCCTCCACTGTGCTATACTCTAATCACCTGTGGAAACCAGCTATACTGGTCGCGGCTCGTTATGCTCAGTATGCTGCATCAGGTTGGGATATGTTAGTTTGAGTTAGGATTGCGTATCTTTCACTTTTCTGCTCTACACTGCGGTTCTATGGATTTCTGCGCTCTACTCCCCTCTGATATGTTCTGCTATGCTCTGGGGAGGCCAACAATCGTGGTGGCGGCACGTTAGGTAGAGTTTGGTTACGTTTGGCAATGTTTCGTTTGATTAGGTTAGGACAGGATAGCTATGTCTTTTGTGCTCTACGCCGTTATTCGTTGGATTCCTGCCATCTACCATGATCCAATATGCTCTGCTTGGCACTTGGGAGGCCAGAAGTAGTAGTATGGGCACGTTAGGTTGTGATAGGCTGTGTTCGGCCAGCTTACGATTGGTTAGGTTACGACAGAATGGCTCTGACTTTTGAGTCATACTCGCCAATGCAGTGGACCTCTGCGCTCTGTTGTGCTCTAATATGTTGTACTTGACTTGGGAGAGGCCAGTAATAGAGATCCCGGCTCGTTAGGTTTAGTTACTCCACGTTTGGTTTGGTTAGGTTAGGTCAGGTTGGGTTGTGATATCTTTGACTTTTGTGCTATACACTGCTATTTGGAGGATGTGTGCGCTCTGCTGTGCTCTAGTATATTCTGTTTAGCTATCGGGTGGACAGCAATAGTTGCCCCAGCACTTTAGGTTAAGGTATGTTGCGCCCGTTTATATTACGCTTGGATGGATTAGGATCGGATAGCAAAGACTTTTGTGCTATACA
>NW_016915903.1:69442-89364 GCF_001483705.2 Eufriesea mexicana | reverse complement strand
CTTGGCCCTGTGGAGGCCAGCACTAGCTGTCGCGGCACGTTAGTTTGAGTTACGTTACGTTTGGTTAGGTTAGGTTACGTAGTGCTATGGTAGGTTAGCACCGACTTTATGCCACACACTGCTATTCTATGGTCTCCTGCGCACATCTGTACCCTATCTAACTCTGCTTGCCTCTGTGGACGCCAGGAATGGTGCTCTCCGCATGTTATGTTGAGTCATGTCACGTTTAGCTTCGTCAGGTTTTGGTATGTTTGGTAGGGATGGCTACGGCTTTTGCGCTATACACTGCTTTTCGGGATATTTCAGTGTTTTACATCGCTCTGCTATAATCTGCTTGGCTCTAGTGAGGCCAGCAGCAGAGGTCGTGGCACGTCAGGTTGGACTACGTTACGTCTGCTTATGCTACGCTTTTTTAGTGTAGGATAGGTTAGCTTCGACTTTTGTGCTATAAACTGCTATTCGGTGAATTTCTGCGCTATGCTGTTCTCTAACATGCTATGCTTGGCACTGGGGAGGCCAGCAATATAGGTCTCGGGTAGATAGATTGAAATAGGATAAGTTTGGATAGGTTATGTTAGCTCTGGTTTGGTTTGTATAGCTCCGCCTTTTCTGATTGACCGTGCGATTCTATGGATTTCTGCGCTCTACTCTACTTTATTATGCTCTGCATTGCTATGTGGATTCCAGCAATACCAGTCGCGTCCCTTCGACTTGGATTTGGTTACGTTTGGTTAGGTTACGTTCGGCCTTGTTAGGTAAGGATACCATTGACTTTTGTGCTATACGCAATTATTCGGTGGATTCATGCCCTCCACTTCGATCTACTCTGATCTGACAGTCCCTGCGAAGCCGAAAATAGTGGCCGCAGCACGTTACGATGAGTTCGTGTACGGTAGATTAAGCTATGTTAGCTTAGGATAGGTTTGAATATCCCTTACTTTTCTGCTGCACACTGCAGTTATATGGATTTCTGCGCCCTACTCTCCTCTGACACTTTCTGCTTGGCTCTAACGAGGCCAGCAATAGTGGTGGTGGCACGTTAGGGCGTGTTCCGTTACGTCTGGCAGTGTAATGGTAGGTTATGTTGGGATATGTTGCATTTCACTTTTGTGCTACATACTGCTTTTCGGTTCATTTCTCCACCCTACTGTGCTGTAATATGCTATGCTACGCTCTGGGGAGGCCTACTTTAGTGCTTTGCACTGCTATTCATTCCATTTCAGCATCCTACATTGCTATGCTATACTCTGCTTGGCTCTCGTGAGGCCAGTATAATGGTCTGGGCACGTCAGGCTGTGTTGGGTTATGTTCGGTTAAGTTATGTTAGTCCGGGTTAGGGTTGGGTTACTTCTGCGTACGTAGTGTACACTGCTTTTCAGTGGATATCTGCGTTCCACCGTGCTCTAGTATATTCTGCTTAGCTTTGAAGAGGCAGGCAATAATGGTCTCGGCACATTAGGTGGAGTTCAGCTACGTACGGTTACGTTACGTTTGGCTATGTTAGAATAACGTAGATACGACTGCTGTGCTATGCACTGCGATTCTATGGATTTGTGCGGTTTACTCTCCTCTAACATGTTCTGCATCTATCTGGGGGAGGAGGGTGCAGCATTTACTTTCGCGGCGCGTTTGTTTGTGTTTGGTTACGTTCGGTCGTGTTACGGTTTGCTAGGTTAGGAGATGTTACCTATGACTCATGCGCTTTACAATGTTATACCTTGAATTTCTGCGATCTACTGCGCCCCGGTATGGTCTGCTTGCCTCTCGGGGGCCAGCAGTGGTGGTCTCGTCACGTTAGCCCGAGATATGTGGCGTTTCGTTTTTTTACGTATGGTTAGGCTCGGAAAGGGTAGCTATGTCTCTTGTGCTATTCACTGTTATTCGGTGGATATCTGCGCTCAACTGTGATCTAACATACCCACCTGTCATCTTGGAGTTCCTTAAATAGTGGCTGCGGCGCTTTACGATCTGTCATATTGCGCTTGGTTAGGACAGGTTTGTTTGTGTTTGGTTGGGATATTTTTGACTGTCGTGATATACACTTCCGCTCTGTTCACCCCTGAGCTCTTCTCCCCTGTTATATGCCCTGCTTGACGGTTGGTAGGACAGATATTGTGAGCTAGGCACGTTAGTTTGAAATTGGTTACGATTCACTAAGCTAGATTTGGTCAGATTAGCTTAGGATACGTCTTGCTTTTTGCTATGCACGGCAATTCGGACGACATCTGCATTGTACATTGAACTTCTACACTGTGCTGAGCTATCGCGAGGTAAGCAGCAGCCTTCGTGGCATGTCAAGTTGGTTTACGATACGTCCGCTTATGTTACGTTTGGTTCGGTTATTATATAATAGCTTCGACTTCTGTGCCACAAACTGCTACTCGGGGGATTATTGCGCTCAACTCTGCTCTAATATGCTCTGCTTGGCGCTGGAAAGGCCGGCAATGGTGCGCTCGGCATGTTAGGTTGAGCTAGGTTACTTCTGCTTATGTTACGTTTGGTTTGGTTAGGATAGGTTAGCTTCGACTTTTTCGCTGTAAATTTCTGTTCGGTGGATTTCTGAGCACTTCATTGCTCTACTATACTCTGCTCGACTCTGGGGAGGCCAGCAGTAAACTTCGTGGCACGTCAGGTTGGTTTACGTTACATCTGCTTATGTTACGTTGGGTTAGGTTAGGATAGGATAGCTTCGACTTTTGTTCTATAAACTGCTATTCGGTGGATTTCTGCGCTACGCTGTTCTCTAGTATGCTATGCTTGGCACTGGGTAGGCCAGCAATAGACGTCGCGGCTCAATAATTTTATTTGTTCTACGTTTGTTTAGGTTAGTTTCGGTCAGGTTAGGTTACGTTATCTTTAACTTTTCAGCTGCACACTGCGATTCTATTAATCTCTGCGCCCTACTTTCCTCTAGTATGACCTGCATTGCCAGGGAGGCCTGCAATAGTGGTCGTGGCGCGATAAGTAGTGCTACATTATGTTCGGATAGGTTAGGTTAAGTAGTGTTATGTTAGGATAGCATCGACTTTCGTGCTACACGCTGCTATCCTATGGACTTCGGTGCTCTTCTGTGCGCTACCGCAACCAGCTTGTCTCTGTGGATGCCAGGAATGGTGTTCTCCGCATGTTGGGCTGGGTTACGTTACGTATGGTTAGGTTAGGTTTGGTTAGGATAGCTTTGTCTTTTGTGCTATACACTGCTACTCGGACTATTTCAGCGTTCCGCATTGCTCTGCTGTACTCTGCTTAGCTCTCGTGAGGCCAGCAGTAGCAGTCGTGGCACGTCTGTTTTAAGCGACGTTACGTCCGCGTCTGTTTGGTTTGTTATGCTAGGACAGAATAGCTATGACTTTTCCGTTGTTCGCTGCTTTCGGTGGATTCCTGCGCCCTACTGTGATTTAATATCCTCTGCTTGGCGCTAGGGTGGCCGGCAATGGTCCTCTCGGCACAGCAGGTTATGCTATACTACGTTTGGTCGAGTTAGGTTAAGTTATTTTCGTTTTTTGTGCAATACACTGCTATTTGGTGGCTTCCTGCGCTCTACAGTGTTCCAGTACATTCTTCTTGGCTGTAGGAATGCCAGGCATAGTGTTCTCGGCACGTTGGGTTAAGTTACGTGGCGTTCGCTATACTACGTTTTGACGGGTGAGGACTTTTGTGCTGTACACTCCTTATCAGCGGATATCTGCCCTCTACATTGCTTTACTATACCCTGCTCGACTCCTGGGATGAGAGCAATAGTGCTCGTGGCACGTTAGGTTTAGTTAGGTTACGTTTAGTTAGGTTAAGTTAGGATATGTTTGGCTATGGTAGCTTTGACTTTCGTGCTATACACAGTTGTTCGGTGGATCCCTACGCTCCAATGTGCTCTACTTTAATCTCCTATGCCCTAGGGTGGCCAGCAATAGAGGTCGCGTCACGTTAAGTTGTATTTTGCTACGTTAGGTTGGGTCAATTTGTTTTGGGTTAGGTATGGATATCTGTGACATTTCTGCTGTACACTGCGATTCTATTGATTTCTGCGGTCTACTATCCTCTAATATGTTCTGCTTGGCTCTGGGGAGAGCAGCAATAGTGGCCCCCGCACGTTAGGCTGTTATGCTGCGTTTGGCTATGTTACCTTTGGCTGGGTTAGGATATGATAGCTAAGACCTTTGTGCTATACACTGCACTTCGGTGCATTTCTGTGCTCTGCATTGTGCCACCGTATTCCGCTCGACTCTCGGTAGGCCAGCAGTGTTAGCCGCGGCACGTTAGCTTGAGCTAAAGTACGTAAAGTTGCGCAAGGTTCTGTTGCGTTAGGTTAGGGTGGCTTCGACTTTTGTGATACACACTGATATTCTATAGATTCCTGAGATATACTGCGAGCTACCAAAATCTGCTTAGGTATGGGCACGCCAGAAACTGTGGTCGCGGCAGGTTATGCTGATTTATGTTACGTTTGGTTATCCTAAGTTTGGATATGTTTGGTTGGGACAGCTATGACCATTGTGATATTCAATGCTTTTCTGTGTATTTCATCGTCACACATTGCTCAGTTGTGATCTGCTTTGCTCTCGTGAGACCAGCAATGGTGGTCGTGACACCCCAGTCTCGGGTACGTTACGTTTGGATACGTTAGTTTGCGTTAGGTCCGTGTATCTTCGTCTTCTCTGCCTTACACTGGGATTCCATGGATTTCAGCGACCTTCTCTCCTCTTATATATTCTGCTTGGCTCTGGGGAGGTCAGCAGTAGTGGTGGCGCCACTTTAATTTGAGTTCCGTTACTAATGGTTGTTTCGCGGTTGGTTAGGTTAGGATGGGGTACCTTTGAGTTTTGGGCTGCATACTGCTTTTCGGTGGATTTCACCGGCCTACTCTGCTCTAATATGTTCTGATTTGATCTCGGGAGGCCAGAAATAGTGTCCGGGGCATGTTAGGTTGGGTTAGGTTACGCTTGCATAGCTCATGTCACCATGGGTAGTGTTTTGATAGATTTGGTTTTTCTTCCACACAATGCGATTCTATGAATCTATGCGCTGTGCTGTGCGTTACAACACTCTACATGTGACTGTGGACAGGATAGGTTCAGTTACGTTGCTTACGGTCGGGCCAGGTTGGGTAAGGTTTAGTTGGTATATTTTTGTCTTTTGTGCTATACAGTGTAATTCGGTCCATTTCCGCGTTCTACATTCCTCTGCTATACACTGCTTGGCTCTTGAGGGGCCAGCAGTAGAGGTCTCGGCTCGATAGACTAAGTTAGTCTATGTATGGTTAGGTTAGGCTATCTTTGACTTTTGCGGTACACATTGCTATTTGGTGTATTTCTACGCCCTACTCTGCTCTACTACACTCTGTTCGACTCTGTGCTGGCCAGTAATAGTTGTCTCGGTGGGTCTGGTTGAGTTGGGCCACGTTCGGTTAGGGTATGGTCGATTGGGTTATGCTAGGCAAGCTTCAACTTTCGTGATATAAACAGCCTTTCAGTGCATTTCTGGCCTCTACAGTTTTCTAGAGTGCTCTGCTTGGCACTGGGGAGGCCAGCAATAGCGGTGTCGGTATGTTAGGTGGAGATACGTAACCATTCGTTATGTTACGTTTGGTAAGGTTAAGATATGGTAGCTTTGACTTCTATGCTATAGACCTCTATTCGGAGCGTTTCTGAGCTCTACTGCACTCAAGTATGTTCTGCTTGGCCCTAGAGAGGTCGGAGCATGTTATTCCGTGACAGGTTACGTTTGGTTAGTTTATGTCAGCATGGTTAAGGTAAGGATAGCTTTGATTTTTCCTTTATACGCTGCGATTCTATGGATTCCTGTGCCCCACACTCCTCTGATATGTTCTGCGTGGCCCTTGAGATGCCAGAAACAGAGGTCGCGGCACGTTAGTTTGAGTCAGATTACGTTTGGCTTGGTTAGGTTTGGTTAGGTTAGGACGGAATAGCTTTGACTTTTGAGCTATACACTCCCATTCTGTGGATTTGCGCGCTCTTCTTTGCCCTTCTGTACCCTACCCGGCTCCGGCGAGGCCACCAATCCTCGGTCGTTGCACGATTGGTATAGTTGGGTAACGATTTGTCAGGTTAGGTTAGGTTAGGCTTGGTTAGGTTGGCTCTGACTTTTGTGCTATATACTGCTATTCGTTGAATTTCTGTGCAGCACTCGGCTCTAATATGTTCTGCTTGTTTCTGGGGAGGCCAGCAATAGTGCTCCCGGCCCGTTAGGTTCAGTTATGTTTCGTTTGCTTATGTTTCGTTTGGTTATTTTAGGATAGGATAACTTTGAATATTGCACTATACACTGCTACTCGGCGGATACCTGCTTTCTTCATTGCACTCTCTTCACTGCTCGACTCTTTTGAGGCCAGTAATAGCGGCCGTGGCACGATAGGTTGAATTATGTTACGTTTGGTTTGGTTATGCTATGCTCGCATGAATAAAGCTTGGATAGCTTTGATTATTCTGCTATACCCTGCGATTCGATGGATCTCATTGCCCTACTCTCCTCTAATATGTTCTGCATGGCCCGGCGGAGAACAGCAATTGTGGTCGCGACACGTTAAGTTGATTTATATTACGTTCGGTTGGGTTAGATTTGGCTACGTTAGGAAGGTGTAGATTAGACTTTTGTGCTACACATTGCAATTCGGCGGTTTTCTGCGCGCTACTGCGCTCCAAGGCGCTGCGCATGGCTTTGGTGAGGACAGCAGTTGCGTTCTCGGCACGTTACTTTGAGTCATGTTGCGCTTGGCTATGTCACGATTGGTTCTGTTAGGATAGGACAGCGATAACTTTTGCGCTTTCCGCTGCTATTCTGTTGGTTTCTGCGATCCACTGTGCTCTAATATATTCTGCACGTCTCTGGCGAGGCCAGCGATAATGTTCGTGGCACGTTTGCTTCAGTTAGGTTCCGTTCTATTTGATTAGGTTTGGTTAAGCTTTGTCAACATGGGTTTGGCTTTGTGTGCTATACGCAGCTACTCTGTGCATCCATGCACCCTACCGAGCTCTGGTATATTCTGCTTGGATATGCGGAGGCCAGCTGTAGTGGTCTCGGCACGTTCGTCTGAGTCACGTTGCGAAAGATTATGCAACGATTCGTTAGGTTAGGAGAGGGTAGCTTTGACTTTTGCTCTATTCACTTCTTCTCGATGGTCTTCTACGCTCTATGTTCCTCCACTGTACTCTGCGCGTCTCTCGGAATGTCAGTAATAGTGGTCTCGTCATGATAGGTTGAAATAGGAGACGTTTGGTTAGTTTACGTTAGCTCTGATTTGGTTCTTATAGCTGCGACATTTCTGCTTGGCTCTGCGGAGGCCAGCAATACTGGTTGCGGCCCGTTAACTTGGGATTGGTTACGTTGGGGTAGGTTACGTTCGGTTGTGTTGGGTTAGGATAATTTTAACATATGCCTTCTACACTGATATCCTGTAGACTCCTGTGCTCTACTGTGCTCTATCATATTCTGCTTCTCTATGGGGAAGGCAGCAATAGTGGTCGCCGCACTTTTGGTTGTGTTAGGCTACGTTTGGGTATGAGTCGGTTGGTTGAGTTAGGAGAGGGTAGCTTTGACTTTTGAGCTTTGCGTTCTTGCTCGGTGGATTTCTGCGCTCTACTGTGCTACATCACACTCTGCGTTTATCTGTGGACGCCAGGAATTGTGGTCGCGTCATATTAGGTTAAAATATGTTACGTTTGGTTAGGTTGGTTTCGACTTTTATGCAATAAGCTGCTACTCTGTGGATTCCTGCACTTTACACTGCGCTAATATTCTCCGCTTTTCCCAGGGGATGGCAGCAATGGTAGTCTCGACTCGTTACGATGAGTTAGGCTACGTTTGGTTAGGTTAGACTAGGGCGGACTACGTTAGGGCGTCTTCGACGTTTGTGCTATACGCTGCCAGTCTATGGAATTCTACGCGCTTCTCTCCTCTAATATGTTCTGCTTGGCGATGCGGAGGCCTGGAACAGAAGTCTAGGCACGTTAGTTTTGCATTATGTCACGTTTGGTTAGGTCAGGTTAGGTCAGTTTAGTTTGGGATGGACTTGACTTTTGTGCCTTACACTACAATGCGGCGGATTTCTGTGCTCTGCTGTGCCCTAGCTTATTCTCCTCGTATCTGGACAGGCCAGTAATAGTGGTCTAGGCATGTTAGGCTGAGTTATGTTACGTTTGGTTATGTTATGTTTGGTTAGGTTAGGATAGGATAACCATGATTTATGTGCTATACACTGATATTCGGTGGATTCATACGCAATTCATAACTGTGTTATACACTGAACAACCCTGAGGAGGCCTAGAAGGGTGGTCTCGACCCGTCAGGTCGAGTTAGGTTAAGTTTGGTTATATTACGTTAGTATTTGTTAGGAGAGGATAGCTTTGGCTTTCGTGTCCTACACTACAATTCGGTGGATTTTTACACACTATGTTGCTCTACTACACTCTGCTAGACTCTGGGGAGTTCAGTAATATTGGTCGCGGCACGTTATATTGAGTTAGGTTACGGTCGATTATGTCAGGTTATGTTAGGGTAGGAGAATGTAGCTTCGACTTTCGTGCCATAGACAGTTATTCTGTGGATTTCTGCGCTCTACTGTGCTCTGTTATGTCCTGCTTGGCTTTGGGGAGTGCAGCAATGGCGGTCTCGGCACAATAGGTTGAGTTGCGCTAAGCTTGGTTGTGTTCTGTAGGTTTGGGTAAGACATATGTCGGTTTGCCTTTTCCGATGCACACTGCGATTCTATGGACTTCTCCGTTCTACTGTCAACTAATGTGTTCTGCGTGGCTCTAGGGATGTCGGCAATTGTAATCGCGGCACGTTAGGATGTGTAGTGTTACGTTTGGTTATGTTACGATTGGCTGGGTTAGGAGAAGATAGCTTTGACTTTAGTGCTATAGTGTGCTGTTAGGTGCATTTCTGCGCCCTAAGGTGATATTACGTGTTCAGTTTGGCTCTGGTGTGTGGGGAGGGGGGCTAACAATAGTACATCCGGCACGTTACGTTAAGTCACGTTACGTTCAGTTGGTTTGGGTTAGTCTAAGTTTGGTTACGGTAGCTACAACTTTTGAGGTGTGCGCTGCTAATCGGAAGACTTCTGCGCCCTGCTGTTGTCTTGTATGTCCTGTTTGGCTCTGGGGAGTGCAGGAATTGCTTCCTCGTCGCGTTGTGCAGAGTTAGGCTATGTTTGCGTATGGTCAGTTGGTTTCGGGGGGGTTTGGGTAGCATTGACTTTTCTGTTATACGCTGCGATTATACGGATTTTTGCAACCTACTCTCCACTAATGTGTTTCGCTTGGCTCTCGGGAGGCCAGCAATAGTGGTCGTGGCACTTTAGGTTTGGTTAGGTCATGTTTGGTTATGTTACGATTGGTTAGGTTGTGGGAGGATATCTTTGACTTTAGTGTTATTGTTCGCCATAAGGTGGATGGCTGCGCCCTACTGTGCTCTAATGTTATCAGCATGGCTATGGGAAGTCCATCAATAGCGGTCTCGAGCTGCAACGTTGGGTTAGGTTACGTTTGGCTACGTTAAGATATTCTGGGTAGTGTTTGGATAGATATGACTTTCATAGTACACACTGATATTCGGTCGATTGCCACGCTCTACTGTGCTCTACTATATTCGGCTTGCCCGTGGGGAGTACGGCCATAGTGGCCGCGGCACGTTATGTTTTGATAGGGTATGTTTGTGTATGTCCTGTTTTCGTCGGTTAGGCATGGGTAGCTTAGACTCCTCTTATGTACACTCCGATTCTATGGATTTCCGCGTTCTACTATCCACTAATATGCTACGTGTAGCACTGGGGATGCCAGCAATCGTGGTCGCGGCACTTCAGCTTGTGCTATGTTGCGTTTGGTAATATCACGCATGGCAACGTCAGGAAGAAATAGCTATGGCTTGTGCTCTACACACTGCTTTTTGGAGGATTTCAGAGCTCTAAACTACCCTAATATGCTCTTCTTGGCTCCGGGGAGGACACTAATTCTAGACTCGGCACGTTATAGTTAGATAGGCTACATTCGGTTATGTTACGTTTGGTTAGGGTAGGAGAGGGTTGCTTCGAGTGTTGTGCTAAACACTACTACACGGTATATTTCTGCTCCCTACATTGCTCTACAATACCCTGCTCGCGTACGTGGGCCCAGTAATAGTGTTATCGGCGCGAGAGTTTGGGTTCGGCTACGTTTGATTAGGCTTCGTTAGCCTGGGTTAGGCATAGATAGCTCAGACTTACGTGGTGTACACAGCATTTCGGTGGATACCTGCAATATACTGTGTTCTAGCATGTTCAGCTTGGCTCTGGGGAGTCCAGCGATGGCGGTCCCGGCGCGTTTGTTTGAAATATGTTACGTATCGTTACGTTACGTATGGTTAGGTAAGGATGGGGTATCTTCCACTGTTGTGCTATACACTGCCCTTCGGTGTATTTCTGCCCTCTTCATTGCTCCACTATAACCTGCTCGAATACCGGGCGGCCAGCAATGGTGGTCACAGCTCGATAGGTTGAGCAATTTTCAGTCCGTTGAGGCTAGGTTTGTCTAAGTTTGGTTGTGATACCTTGCACCTTCTGCTATACACGGCCACTAGGTTGATGTCAGCGTTCAACAATGCAATGCTATGCTCTGCTTGGTTCCCTTGAGGCCTGCAATAGTGGTCGTGGCACCACAGGCTTTGTTGCGCTGCGTTTGGTTATGTTACATTTGGCCAGGTTAGGAAGTGTAGCTTCGACTTTTGCGATATGCACTGCTTTTCGCTGGGTCTCTGCGCTCTACACTGCTCTAATATGTTCTTCTTTGCTGTGTGCATGTCAGGAATAGTGGTCTAGGCACGCTAGGTTTAGTTATGTTACGTACGGCTATGTTTTGTTTGGCCAGGTTATGCAGGGATAGCTTTGACTTTTGTGCAATACACTGCTCTTCTGGGGATTCCTGCGCTCTGCTGTGATGTAGTATTCCCAGCTTTGCTCTAGCGAGGCCAGAAATGTTGAACGCGGCGCGTAAGTCTTGGTTATGCTACGCTTGTTTGTGTTAAGATTGGTTTGGTTAGGATGGATAACTTCGACTTTTGTGCAATACACTCATTTTCGGCGGATTTCAGCGCTCCTCATTGCTCTACGTTACTCTACTCGATGTTGGGAGGCCAGAATTGGGGGCCGTAGCTCGATAGAATGTGTTATGTTACGCTTGGTTATGATAGGTTAGGTTAGGTTTGGTTGGGATCGCATTGACTTCTGTGCTATACACTGCTATTCTGTGCATTTTTGCTCTCTATGTTGCCCTGACATAGTCTGCTCGACTCTGGGGATGCCAGAGATAGTGGTCTCGGCACAATGGGATGAGTTAGGTTACGCTTGGTTATGTTACCGTTGGTTAGGTTAGGAGAGGTAGCTTTGACCTCAATGCTAGTGTTTGCTATGAGGTGGATTTCTGCGACCTGCCGTGCTCTAATGCATGGGGCTTTACTCTGGGAAAGCCAGCAATGTTGTTCTCGGCACGTTATTTTGAGACAGGTTACGTTCGGTTAGGTTGGGTTAGGCTATGTTTGGTTATGATAGCTTTAGCTTTCGTTCTGTACGCTGATATGTGATGGATTTCTGCGATCTGCTCTGCTCTAGTATGTTCTGCTTGGCTCTGTGAAGGGCAGCAATAGCGGCCTCTGCACGTCGGGTCGAGGAAGGCTATGTTTGGTTACGTTCTGTTGGTTCAGGTTAGGTATGGGTGGCATTGACTTTTCTGATATACACTGCGACTATATGGATTTCTGCCTTCTTCTCTCCAGTAATGTGTTCAGCTTGGCTCTGGGGCGGCCAGCCATAGTGTTCGCGGCACATTAGGTTGAGTCAGGTTACGTTTGGTTATTTTGGATTAGGATAGGTTTGGTTAGGCTATCTTTTACTCTCACTCTATACGCTGATATGTGGTGGACTTCTACGCTCTGCTATGATATAGCATGTCCTGCTTGGCGCTGGGAAGGACAGCAACAGCGGTCTCGGCGCTATGGTTCGAGATAGGCTATGTTTGGGTTTGTTCTGTTGGTTTAGGTTAGGTATGGGTAGCATTGACTTTTTAGATACACACTGCGATTCTAAGGATTTCTGCCTTCTTCTCTCCACTAATGTGCTCTGCTTCGCTATGTGGAGGCCTGCAACAGTGCTCGCGGCACGTTGGTGTGAGTTAGGTTACGTTCCGTTATGTTACGATTGGTTAGGTTTGGAGGGGACAGCATAGACTTAGTGCTATAGTCTGCCCTTAGGTGGAATTCTGCGCCCTACTGTTCTCCAACATTCTCAGCTTTGCTCTGGGAAGGCCATCATTAGTGCTCCCGACGAGTTATGTTGAGTCTTGTTACGTTCGGTTAGGTTGGGTTAAGCTAAGTTTGGTCGGGATAGTTTTCAATTTTGTGCCGCACACTGCTTTTCCGTGCATATCACCGGTCTACTGTGCTCTAGTATGCCCTGCTTGGCTATGCGAGGGCAGCGATAGCTGCCTCGGCACGTTTGGTCGAGTTAGGCTACGTTTGGTTATGCTCTGTTGGTTTGGGTTAGGCTGGGGTAGCTTTGACTTTTCTGATACACGCTGCGATTCTATGGATTTCTACGTTCTACTCACCATCAGTGTGTTCTGATTGGCTCTACGGAGGCGAGCAAAAGCATTCGCGGCTCGTTTGGTTGAGTTATGTTACGTTCGGTTATGTTACGATTGGTTTGGTTAGGAGAGGATAGATTTGACTTCAGTCCTATAGTCTGCTATTAGGTGGATCCTTGCAGCCTACAGTGCTCTAGTATATTCAGCTTGTCTCTAGGAAGGGCACCAACAGTGGCCTCGGAACGTTGTATTGAGTCAGGTTACGTTCGGTTAGGTTGGGTTTGGCTATGTTTGGTTATAATAGCATGGACTTTTGTGCTGCACACTGCTATTAGGTGGATTCCTGCCATCTACTGTGTTCTAGTGTGTTCTGCTTGGCTGAGGGGAGGTCAGCAGAAGCGTTCTCGGCTCCTTAGTTTGAGTTAGGCTATGTTCGTTTATGTTCCGTTGGCTTGGGTTAGGGGTTGTGTAGATTCGGCTTTTCTGGTGTGCACTGCGATTGTATGGATTTATGTGTTCTACTCTCCACTAATGTGTTCTGCTTGGCTCTGCGGAGTCCAGCAATAGCGTTCTCGGCACGTTTGGCTGCGTTGTGCTGCATTCGGTTATGTTGCGATTGGTTTGGTTTGGAGGGGAAAGCTTAGCCTTTAATGCTATAGTGTTCGATTAGGCGTATGTCTGCGCCCTACTGTGCTCTAATATTCTCAGCTTTGCTCTGGGAGGGCCAGCAATAGTTGTCTCGGCGCGTTACGTTTGGTCAGGTTACGTGCGGCTAGGTTGGGTTGGGCTAAGTTTGGTTGGGATAGCTCTAACTTTCCTGCTGTGCACTGCTATTCGCAAGAATGCGGCTCTCTACATTGCGCTAATATGCTCTGCCTGGCTCCGGGGAGGCCACCAATTCTGGTCTCGGCACGTCGTACTTGCTTAGGCTTCGTTTGGTTACGTTATGTTTGGTTAGATAAAGACAGGGTATCTTCGAGTTTTGTGCTATACACAGCTACACGGTGGATTTCTGCTGCCTACATTGCTTTACAATACAATGTTGAGCAATTTTCAATTCTCTTAGGCTAGGTTTGGCAAAGTTTGGTTGGGATGCCTTCGACCTCTTGCAATACACGGCCACTTGGTTGATGTCAGCGTCCAACATTGCAATGCTATGCTCTGCTTGTCTCTCTTGAGGCCAGCAGTAGTGGCCGTGTCACCACAGCCCTTGATGGCTATGTCCAAGCAGTTTAGCAGTTTTGCTCTCGGCACGTTAGGCTGTGTTATGTTGCGATAGGTTATGTTACGTTTGTGTATGTTAGGATAGGTTGGCTTAGGCTTTTATGCTATACACTGTACCTCGGTGGATTCTTGCGTTATACATTGCTCTACTATACTCTTCCCGACTCTCGGGAGGCCAGCAATAGTTGTCTCGGCACGTTAGGTTGAGTTATGTTACGTTTGGTTATGTTACCCTTTGTCAAGTTGGGACATGACAGATTTGACTATTGTGCAATACACTGTTGTACGATGGACTTCTGCGATCCACAGTACTCTAGTGGGCTCTGCTTGGCTCTGGGGATGCCAGCATCTCTGGTCCCGGCAAGTAAGGCTTAGCTATGTTACGTTTGGCTTGGCTTGGTTAGGTTATGCCTGGAAATTGTAGGTTTGACTATTGCGCTGTACACTGCTATTCGGCGAATACCTGCGGTCTGCGTTGCGCTCTGATGTCTATGGGAAGGCCAGTGATATTGGTCGTCGCACGATTGGATGTGCTAAGTTACGCTAGGTTAGGTTACATTAGGTAACGTTTTGTTCAGATGTCTCCAACTTTTTTACTTTGCACCGCTATTCGGTGGGTTTCTGCACTCTACATTGCCCTATTATGCTGCGCTCGACTTTCGGCATGCCAGTAATGTTGGTCGATCCACGTTAGGCGGTGTTAGGTTACGTTTGGGAGGGTAAGGTTTGGCAAGGTTTGGCTATGATACGCTTGACTTTCGTGTTGTACACAGCCATTTGGACGATTCCTGCCAACCACTGTGCTCTAGCATGTTCCGCCTGGCCCCGTGGAGGCCATCAATGTATGCCTCGGCCGCTTAGGTTTAGCTATTCTACGTTTGGTTAGGTTCGGTTATGCCTTGTTTTGTTAGGATGGCTTTGACTATTGCGCTATACCCTGCTATACATTGAATTTCTTCGCGCTACTGCATTCCGGTATGGTCTGCTTGCCTCTGGGGTGCCAGCAATTGTGGTCTCGGCAAGATAGTTTGGAATAGAATACGTTTGGTTACGTTGTGTTAGCTCTGGTTAGGTTTGTAATGTTTCTACTTCTGTGCCAGAACGTGCGATTCTATGGGTTTCTGCACTCTACTCTACCCTGTTTTGCTCTGCGTGGCTCTGTGGAGGCCAGCAATACTGGTCGCGGCACGTTAAGTTTAGCTATTCTTGGTTTTGTAAGGCTATGTTGGGCCTGATATGGTTAGGGCGACTTTGACTTTTGAGTTGTACACGGCCATCCGACGGATTCCTGCGCTCTACTGTGATCTGATATTCTCCGCTTGGCTATGTGGAGGTCAGTAATAGTGTTGTGGGCACGTTAGGCTGAGTTGGGTTCGTTTGGTTAGGTTAGGACAGCATATATTCGGCTATGCGCTGTATGCTGCGATTCGATGGATAACTGCGCCCTACTCTCGTCTATTTTATTCTGCTTGGCTCTGGGATGGCAGCAAGATTGGTGGCGGTACGTTATGTAAGGTTTCATTACGTTTGGTAGTGTTCCGATTGGTTAGGTTACGATCGGTTACTTTGACTTTTGCGCTGTACACTGCTATTCGGTTGATTTCTCCGCTATATTGCACTCGAATAAGCCCTGTCTTGCTCCGGGTGGGGGGGCAGAAGTAGTGACCGCGGCACATTATGTTGTGTTAGGTAGCGTGTGTTTAGGTTAGGTTAGGCTTGGTTTGGTTAGAAGGGATTTGAGTTTTGTGTCTTACACTGCTATTCGGTGGTCTTCTGCGCTTTTCGTTGCTCTACTATACTCCACTCGACTCTTGAGAGGCCAACAACGGCGGTCGTGGCACTACAGTTTGTGTTATGTAGCGTTCGTTTAGGTCAGGTTAGGTTAGGTTTGTTTTGGATTTATTTGTCTTTTGTGCTGTACCCTGCCACCCGGTGATCTTCTGCGCTCTACTGCACTCTAATATATTCTGCTTTGATCTGGCGAGGCCAGCAGATGTGGCCGCGGAACGTTAGGCAGAGATAGGTTGCGTAAGGTTATGTTAAGTTTGTTTGGGCTGAGAGAGAACATCTTTGACTCTTTTGCCGTACATTGCTGTTCGGTGGATTCCAGCCCTCTACTCTGCTACACGGTAATCTGTTTGGCACTGTGGAGGCCAGCAATACTGGTCGCGGCACGTTATGTGGAGCTGGATTTCGTTTGGTTGTGTTTGGTTAGGTTGGGTTTTTTTAGGATAGTTTTGACATATGTGCTCAACACTGATCTTCTGTGGACTTTTGTGCTGTACTGTGCTCTATCATTTTCTGCTCGTCTCTGGGGAAGTTAGCAATAGTGCAGGCGGCACATTTGGTTCAGTTTGTCAAAGTTGGGTTAGGTCGTGTTAGGTCTGGATAGTGCAGGGTATCTTTGACTTTTGTTCTACACATTCCTCTCTGGTGTCTTTCCCGGTCTACTGAGCTCTACTATATTCTGCTCGGCTCTCGGGAGGCCAGCGAAGGTGGTCATGGCACGACAGGTTTTGCTAGAATACGTTTGGTTATGTTGCGATTGGTGAGGTTAGGAGAGTATAGCACAGACTTCTGTGCTATATGCAGATTTTCGGAGTACATCTTCGCTCTACATTGATCTACTGTACACTGCTCGACTCTGTGGAAGCCAGTAATAGCTGCATCGGCACGTTAGGTTGAGATAGTTTACGTACGGTCCTGCTCCTCTTGGTTAGGATACCATAAGGTAGCTTTCACTTTTGTGCCATACAGTGCCATTCTGTAGATCCGTGAGCTCTTTGTTGCTCTAATATGCTCTGCTTGGCTCTGAGGAGGACAGCAATACTAGCCTCGGAACCTTGTGTTGAGTTAGGCAACGTTCGTTTGGGTTCGGTCCGGAGAGTTTGGTTTTGGATATCATTCACTCTTGCTCTATACACTGCAATGCGCTAGATTACTGCGCTATACTCTACTCTAGTATATCCTGCTTTGCCCTGGGGAGGCTAGCAGTAGTGGTCGCGGCACGTTAATTTGAGCTATGTTTCGTTTGGCACTATTACAGTTTGGTAGTTTATGATGGGATGGCTTTATTTGTTGTGATACGCACTGCCTTTCGGTGGATTTGTGCGCACTTCTGTGATCTAATATTCTCTTCTTTGCTATGGGGAGGCTAGAAATAGTTGTCTCGGCGCGATAGGTTCAGTTGGGCTACGTTTGGTTATGTTATGATGATTTGGGTTAGGTTAGGATAGGTTTGTCTTTCGCTTTGTACTCTCATATGCGGTGGAATTCTGCGCTCTACTGTGCTCTACTATAATCTGCTCGATTCTGGGGAGGCCAGCAATAGTGGTCTAGGCACGCTAGGTTAAGTTAAGTTACGTTTCGTTATGATAAGTTTGGTTAGGTTGGCACAGAAGAACATTGTATTTTGTGCTACAATCAGATATTCATTGGATTCCTGTGTTCTACGTTGCTTTAACATACTCTGTTCGACTCTCGGTAGGCCAGGAGTAGTGACTGCCGCGCGTTAGGCTGAGTTAGGTTTCTTTGGTTAGGTTTGGTTAGCATAAGTTTGGTTAGGATGGCACATACTTTTGCCTTATACACAGCTATTCGCTCATTTCTGCGATCTACTGTTCTCTAATATGATCTGCGTGGCTCTATGGGAGCCAGCAATAGATGTCTCGGCTCGTTAGGTTTAGCTATACTACGTTTGGTCAGGTTAGGTTGCGTTTGCTGCATTACGTTTTGATGCGTGAGGGCAGGTAAGCTTTGACTTTTCTGCTATACACTGCTAGTCAGTGGATTCCTGCCCTCTACATTGCTCTACTATACCCTGCTCGACTCCCGGGATGAGTGCAATAGTACCCGTGGCACGTGGGGTTTAGTTAAGTTACCTACGGTTATGCTAGAGTACGCTAAGTTTGGTTACGGTACCTATGTCTTTCGTGCTACATACTGCTTTCCGGAGGATTACTCCGATCTACTGTGGTCTAATTTGTCCTGCATGGCTCTAGGGAGGCCAGAAGTAGAGGTCTCGGCTCGTTAGGATAAGTTAGCCTATGTTTGGTGAAGATAAGATCTCTTTGACTTTTTCGGTGTACATTGCTGTTTGGTGTATTTCTACGCTCTACTGTGCTCTACTACTCTCTGCTCGACTCTGTGGAGGCCAATAATAATTGTCTCGGCGCGTCAGGTTCAGTTAGGCCACGTTCGGTTAGGGTAATGGCTCTTGGGATGCCAGCAACGGTTGTCGCGGCCAGTTAGGTTTTGTTATTTTAAGTTTGGTTATGCTGGGTTAGGCTACGTTTGGTTAAGATGGCTGTGACATCTGTGTTACACAATGCTACTCGGTGGATCTCTGCACTCTACTGTGCTGCAACATGTTCTGCACGGCTACAGGGAGGCCAGGAGCACGGGTATCGGCACGTTAAGTTTTGTTATTCTACGTTCTGTTGTGTTATGTTAGGTCTGGTTAGGTATGGACATTTTCGACTTTTGCGCTGGACGTTGCTACTTGGTGGCTTTCTGCGCTTTACTTGGCTCCACTATACTAAGGTCGACTCAGTGGCGGCCGGTAATGGTGGTCTAGGCACGCTAGGCTCTGTTAGGCTACGTACGGTTGCGATTAGTTGGTTTTTGTTAGGTTTGGATAGATTTGACTTTCGTGGTATACACTGATATTCTGTCGATTCCAGCCCTCTACAGCGTCCCAGTGTGTTCTGCTCGACGTTGGGAAGGCTAGCAATTGTGGTCACTGCACGTTATGATAAGACAGGGTGTGTTCCGTTAGGTTGGGTTGGGCTAAGTTTCGGTAAGGATAGCTTTTACTTTTGTGCTAAGTACAGATATTCGGTGGATTCCTGCGCTCTAGTGTGCTCGAGTCTGCTCTGCTCGGCTCTGGGGAGGGCAGCAATACTGATCTCGGCACGCATTGTTGAGTTACGTTACGTTTGGTTAGGCAGGGGTTGGTTGGATTAGGTTAGGGTAGCTTTGGTATATGTGCTCAACACAGACCTTCTATGGACTTCTGTGGTCTACTGTGCTCCATCATATTCTGCTAGTCTCTGGGGACGGCGGGAGTGGTGGTCGCGGCACGATTGGTTGGGTCATGTTACGTTTGGCTAGATTAGGTTAGGTTAGGATTGCGCACGGTGTTTCAGACTTTTGCGCTATGCACTGTAATGCGGTCGATTTCTACGCTTTACTGAGCTGTAGTATATTGTGCTTGACTCTGCGGTGGCCGGCAATAGTGGTTTCCGCACGATAGGTGGTATTATTTCACATTTGGTTTTGTTACGTTTGGTTAGGTTAGGACGGGATAGGTCCGACTTTTGTACTATGCACTGCTCTTCGGCGCATTTTTGAGCTCTACTGTGCTCTAGTACGTTCTGCTTGGCTCCAAGGAAGGCAGCAGTAGATATCTCGGCACGTTAGGCTGAGTTATGTTGCGTTTGGCTACGTTACGTTTGATCATGTTAGGACAGAATTGCTTTGACTTTTGCCCTGTACTCCAACACTTTGCGGATTTCAAAACCCAACACAGCCCTACAATACTCTGTTCGACTCTCGGGAGGCCGGCAATAGTGGTGGCGACACGTTAGGTTGAGATATGATACGCTTGTTCAGGTTACGTTAGTCTGGGTTAGGTTTGGATAGCTTCGCCTTTCGTGGTATAAAATGTTGTTCGGTGAACTTGTGCGCTCTACACAGCAATAACATGTTCTGCTTGGCTCTGGGGAAGGGAGCAATAGTGGCCCGGGCTTGTTGGGATGAGTTAGGTTACGTTCGGTTACGCTACGTTTGTTCAGGTCAGGATAGCATAGCTTTGACTTTTGTGTTGTACAGTGCTATTCGGACGATACCTGCTCTCCGCGTTGCTCTACTAGCACCTGCTTGTCTCTTGGCAGGCCAGCAATGGTGGGCGTGGCAGGTTCTGTTGTGTTACGTTACGTTTGGTTTGGCTAGGGCAGGCTAGGTTTGGTTAGTGTGGCTTTGACGTTAGTTATATGCAATACTCCTCGGCGGTTTTATGCACTCTACTTTGCACTAGTATATTCTGCATGGCTATGGGGTGGCCAGCAGTAGTGCTCTCGTAACGTTAGGCTGAGTTGTGTTGCATTTGGTTATGTTACGTTTTGCGTGGATAGG
>NW_016915903.1:50816-68232 GCF_001483705.2 Eufriesea mexicana | reverse complement strand
GGATTTCTGAGCTCTACTGTACTCTGTCACGCCCTGCTCCGTTCTGGGAATTGCAGCAATAGCGGTCTGCGCACGTTAGCTTGAGTTACGTTACGTTTGGTTGTGAAAGGGTTGGCTAGGTTAGGGGAGGACGGCTACGACTTTAGGGCTACAGTCTGCTATTAGGTCAATTTCTGCACCCTGCAGTGCTTTATTATTTTCAGCGTGGCTCTGCGAAGGCCAGCAACAGTGACCTCGTCAAGTTAGGTAGAGTCAGGTTACGTTCGGTTACGTTGGGTTAGGCGATGTTTGGTCTGCATAGCTTTAACTTTCGCGCTCCACGCTACTATTCGGTGGATAACTGCGCTCCGTTGTGCTCTAGAATGTCGTGCTTGGCACTGGGGAGGGCAGCACTAACGGCCTCGGAAAGTTGGGTTGAGCTATGCTATGTTTGGTTATGTTCTGGTTGTTTGAGTTATGTTTAACTGACCCTGACATTTACGATGTACACTGCGATTTCATGGATTTCTGCATCCTACTCACCACTAATGTGTTCTTCTTGGCTCTGGAGAGGATAGCAACAGGGGTGGCGGCTCGTTAGGTTGAGCTAGGTTTCGTTTGGTTATGTTACGGTTGGTTAGGTTAGGGGGGTTGGTTTGTATTTTGTGCTGTATTCTGCTATTGCGTGGATTCCTGTGCCCTAGAGTGTTCTAATATTTTCCGCTTGACACTGGCAAGGCCAGCAAGGGTGATCTCGGCACGTTATGATGAGTCAGGCAACGCTCGTTTAGGTTAGTTTAGGCCATCCTTTGTTAGGATATCTTCAACTTTTCTGCTTACGCTGCTGTTCGGTGGACTTCTGCTTACTACTGTGCTCTAGTATATCCTGCTCGGCTCTGGGGAGGGCTGCAATTGCGGTCTCGGCACATTAGGTTGAGATAAACCACTTTTGGTTATGTTAAACTTGGTCTGGTTAGGATATGATAGTTTCGACTTTTCGCTCTACACCGCAAATCAGCGGATTTATTCTCCCTGCATGGCTCTAATATGATCTGCTTGTCTCTGAGAATGCCAGAAGTAGCAACCTCTGCACGTTATGTTTAGTTAGACTAGGTTCGGATGGGTTAGGTTAGAGCACGTTAGATTAGGTTGTCTTCCACTTTTGTGCTATACACTGAAATGCTGTGCGTTACTGAGATCCCCTGTGATCTAGTACATTCTGATTGTCTATGACGAGGCCAGCAATGGGGTTGTAGGCACGTTAGGCTGAGCTAAGCTGCGTTTGGTTCCGATACGCTTGGTGTGGATAGGATTCTGTAGCTTACACGTCTGAGTTATGATACAGCGCTCTTCGGCGGATTTCTGCGCTCTGCAGCGATATACTATGCTCTGCTGGACTCCCGGGATACCAACAATTGTCGTCGCGGCACGTTAGGTTGTGTTAGTATGCGTTCGGATAGGTTAGGTTACGTTTCGTTAGGTATGAATGGCATTGACTTTCGTGTTATAAACTGTTATACGGTAGAATTCTGCGCTCTACTGGCTCTACCACAATCTGCTCGAATCTGGGGAAACCAGAAGTAGTGGTCGCGGCACATTACTTCGAGATAAGTTACGTTTCGTTGTGTTACGATTTGTTAGGCTAGGAAACGATGGCCTTTAACTTTTGCGCCATGCACAGATATTCGAGATACTTCTGCGCTCTACTCTGCTATGATATGTTCTGCTTTTCCCTGGGGAACTCAGTAATAGTGGTCTAGGCACATTAGATTGTGTTAGCTTACCGTTGTCTATGTTATGTTTGGTTAGTTTAGGCAATGATATCTTCAACTTATGTGCTATACACTGCTATTCGGCGGATCGCTGCACTCTACTGTAATCGAATATTCTCTGCTCTGCTCTGGTGAGGCCAGTTATTGTGCCCATGGCGCGTTCGGTTTGGTTGGGTTACGTTTGCTTATGATTCATTTGGCTTGGTTAGGACGGGATACCTATGTCCTTTATGCTATACACTGCTATTCGGTGGATTCCTGCGCTCTACATCACTCTAATAAGATCTGTTTGGCTCTCGGGCTGCCAGGAATTGTAGCCTCGGCACCTTATGTTGAAACATGCTACGTTCGGTTATGTGAGGTTAGAACAGGCTTGGTTAGGATATCCTCCACTTTTGTGATATACACTACAATGCGGTGTACTACTGCTATCTACTGTGCTCTAGTGTATTCTGCTTGGCTCTGTGGAGACCAGCAATAGTGGTCTCGGCACGTTGCGCTAAGTTAGGCCACCTTCGGTTACGTTACGTTAGTCTGGGTTGGGTTTGGATAGCTTTACCTTTCACGGCATAAAGTGTTGTTCAGAGGATTTCTGCGCTCCACTGTGCCCTAGTATTTTCTGCTCGGCTCTGGGGCGGCCAGCAATAGTGGCCTCGGCACGTTAGGTTGAGATATATAACGGTTAGTTATGATACACTGGGCTAGGTTAGATGTGCATAGCTTTGACTTTTATGCTATTCACTGCTACTAGGCGGATTTCAGCAATCGACAGTGCTCTAGAGTGTTAACCCTGTCACTGGGGAGCTTATCAATTGTGTTTCCGTCACGTTACATTGAGCTACGTCGCGTTCGCTTAGGGCACGTTGGTCTGTTTGGTTAGGGTATCTTCTACTTTTGTGCTGTGCACTGCAGTTTGTTGGATTTCAGCGCTTTGCATAGCTCTAATATGCTCTGATTGGCTCTGGGGATGCCAGCTATAGAAGTCTCGTCACGTTATGTTGAGATATGCTACGTTCGGTTATGTTAGGTTTGGTTAAATTAGGATAGGATAGCTTAGACTTTTGTGCTATACACAGCTAATGGGTGGATTTCTGCGCCTTACGTTGCTCTAATATGCCCTGCTTCGCCCTGGGGAGGCCAACAATAGTAGTCTCGTAACGCTGTATTTAGTTAGGCTACGTTTGGTTAGGTTAGGAGAGGATAACTTTGTCTTCTGTACCATACGCTGCTTTTCCGAGAAATTCTGCGCTCTACATCGCTCTACTCTTCTCTGTCCGTCCCTGTTGTGTCCAGCAATAGTGCTCTCGAAGCGATTAGTTGAGATCGGTTACGTTTGGATTTAGGTTGAGATATATAACGGTTAGTTATGATACACTGGGCTAGGTTAGATGTGCATAGCTTTGACTTTTATGCTATTCACTGCTACTAGGCGTTTAGGTTGAGATATATAACGGTTAGTTATGATACACTGGGCTAGGTTAGATGTGCATAGCTTTGTCTTTTATGCTATTCACTGCTACTAGGCAGATTTCAGCAATCGACAGTGCTCTAGAGTGTTAACCCTGTCACTGGGGAGCTTATCAATTGTGTTTCCGTCACGTTACATTGAGCTACGTCGCGTTCGCTTAGGGCACGTTGGTCTGTTTGGTTAGGGTATCTTCTACTTTTGTGCTGTGCACTGCAGTTTGTTGGATTTCAGCGCTTTGCATAGCTCTAATATGCTCTGATTGGCTCTGGGGATGCCAGCTATAGAAGTCTCGTCACGTTATGTTGAGATATGCTACGTTCGGTTATGTTAGGTTTGGTTAAATTAGGATAGGATAGCTTAGACTTTTGTGCTATACACAGCTAATGGGTGGATTTCTGCGCCTTACGTTGCTCTAATATGCCCTGCTTCGCCCTGGGGAGGCCAACAATAGTAGTCTCGTAACGCTGTATTTAGTTAGGCTACGTTTGGTTAGGTTAGGAGAGGATAACTTTGTCTTCTGTACCATACGCTGCTTTTCCGAGAAATTCTGCGCTCTACATCGCTCTACTCTTCTCTGTCCGTCCCTGTTGTGTCCAGCAATAGTGCTCTCGAAGCGATTAGTTGAGATCGGTTACGTTTGGATATGCTTGCTTGCGTTAGGTTGGGTCATGATGGCTTTGACTTTTGTGCTATACACTGCTGCTTGGTGAACTTCTGCGCTCCACTGCGCACCAGATGGATTTCAGCAATCGACAGTGCTCTAGAGTGTTAACCCTGTCACTGGGGAGCTTATCAATTGTGTTTCCGTCACGTTACATTGAGCTACGTCGCGTTCGCTTAGGGCACGTTGGTCTGTTTGGTTAGGGTATCTTCTACTTTTGTGCTGTGCACTGCAGTTTGTTGGATTTCAGCGCTTTGCATAGCTCTAATATGCTCTGATTGGCTCTGGGGATGCCAGCTATAGAAGTCTCGTCACGTTATGTTGAGATATGCTACGTTCGGTTATGTTAGGTTTGGTTAAATTAGGATAGGATAGCTTAGACTTTTGTGCTATACACAGCTAATGGGTGGATTTCTGCGCCTTACGTTGCTCTAATATGCCCTGCTTCGCCCTGGGGAGGCCAACAATAGTAGTCTCGTAACGCTGTATTTAGTTAGGCTACGTTTGGTTAGGTTAGGAGAGGATAACTTTGTCTTCTGTACCATACGCTGCTTTTCCGAGAAATTCTGCGCTCTACATCGCTCTACTCTTCTCTGTCCGTCCCTGTTGTGTCCAGCAATAGTGCTCTCGAAGCGATTAGTTGAGATCGGTTACGTTTGGATATGCTTGCTTGCGTTAGGTTGGGTCATGATGGCTTTGACTTTTGTGCTATACACTGCTGCTTGGTGAACTTCTGCGCTCCACTGCGCACCAGAATGCTCTCTTTGGCACTGGGGAAGCTAAACATAGTCTCGGCTCGTTAGGTTCAGTTAGTGCAAGTTTGGTTAGGTTAGCTTCGGTCAGGTTCTGTTGGAATGCATTTGACCTTTGTGCTACACCCTCCTATTCAGTGGGTCTGTGTGCTCTACTGTGCTCTAGCGTATTCTCCTTAGCTCTAGGGATTCCAGCTATGGTGGTCTCGGTACGTTAGGCTTAGTTATGATACGTTCGGTTATGTTACGTTTGGTTAGGTAGCTTCCACTTTTGTGCTGTACACTGCTATTCGACGGACTTCTGGGGATGCCAGCTATAGAAGTCTCGTCACGTTATGTTGAGATATGCTACGTTCGGTTATGTTAGGTTTGGTTAAATTAGGATAGGATAGCTTAGACTTTTGTGCTATACACAGCTAATGGGTGGATTTCTGCGCCTTACGTTGCTCTAATATGCCCTGCTTCGCCCTGGGGAGGCCAACAATAGTAGTCTCGTAACGCTGTATTTAGTTAGGCTACGTTTGGTTAGGTTAGGAGAGGATAACTTTGTCTTCTGTACCATACGCTGCTTTTCCGAGAAATTCTGCGCTCTACATCGCTCTACTCTTCTCTGTCCGTCCCTGTTGTGTCCAGCAATAGTGCTCTCGAAGCGATTAGTTGAGATCGGTTACGTTTGGATATGCTTGCTTGCGTTAGGTTGGGTCATGATGGCTTTGACTTTTGTGCTATACACTGCTGCTTGGTGAACTTCTGCGCTCCACTGCGCACCAGAATGCTCTCTTTGGCACTGGGGAAGCTAAACATAGTCTCGGCTCGTTAGGTTCAGTTAGTGCAAGTTTGGTTAGGTTAGCTTCGGTCAGGTTCTGTTGGAATGCATTTGACCTTTGTGCTACACCCTCCTATTCAGTGGGTCTGTGTGCTCTACTGTGCTCTAGCGTATTCTCCTTAGCTCTAGGGATTCCAGCTATGGTGGTCTCGGTACGTTAGGCTTAGTTATGATACGTTCGGTTATGTTACGTTTGGTTAGGTAGCTTCCACTTTTGTGCTGTACACTGCTATTCGACGGACTTCTGCGCTCTTGTGTGCTCTAATATGTTCAGCTTGGCCCCGGGAGAGCCAGCAATAGTGGTCTCGGATCGTTATTCTCAGATAGGCTACATTTTGTTAGGTTAGGTTAGGATAAGGTTAGGTTATGATGTCCTTGACTCCTGTGCAATACGCAGCAATGCGGCTGTTCTCTGCGCTCTACTGCGTTCTAGTATATTCTGATTGTCTCTGGGGCTGTTAGCACTGTTAGTCTAGACACGTTAGGTTGAGATAGGTTACGTTCGGTTATGTCAGGTTTGCTTGCGTTACGTTTGTATAGGTTAGGCCAGGATAACTTTGACTTTTACGCTGTAAGCTGCTATTCGGTGTATTTCTGCTTGCTACTCAATTGTAATATGTCCTGCTTTGATCTGGCTAGGCCATAAATATTGGCAACTGCCCGATAGGTTGATTTATGTTCCGTTTCGTTAAGTTCAGCATGTTTGGGTTTGATTAGGATATTTTTGACTTCTGTGCTGTACACAGCCATTCTCAGGATTTCTGCGCTCTACTGTGCTCTAGTATATTCTGCTCGGCTATGTGGAGGCCAGCATCATTTGTTTCGCCACGCTAGTCCGAGTTATGTTGCGTTCGGTTATTTCACGATTGGTTAGGTTATGGGAGCATAGCTTAGACTTTTTGCTGTACGCTAAAATGCGGTGGAACTTCTGCGCTCCACGTTGCTCTACCAAACCCTGCTCGACACTCGGGAGGCCAGCAATGTTGGGCGCGGTACGTTTGGTTGGGCAAGGTTACGTTTGGTTAGGTTCGGTTAAGATGCATCAGATTAGGATAGCTTCGACTTTTGCTCGACACAATGTTATACTATGGACTTCTGCGCTCTTCAGTTCGAATTCACAAACTGCTTGTCTCTGTGGGCGCCAGGAATAATGCTGTCGGCAGGATAGGCTGATTTATGTAACGTTTGCTTAGGATAGTTTTTTTACGGTTCGTTGAGATCGCTTTGTCTTTTGTGCCATACGCTGCTATTCTGTCGACTGCAGCGTCCTACATTGCTCTGCTATACGCTGCTTGTTTCCCGTGTGGCCAGCGAAAGTGGTCGTGGCACCCCAGGAAGGGTTACGTTACGTCTGGTTATGTCACGTTTGATCAGGTTTTGGGAGGATAAATTCGATTTTTGCGTTATACATTGCTATTAGATGGGTATGTTCGTTCCACTGTGCTCTGGTATGCCTTGCTTGGCTGTGGCGACGCCGGCAAAAGTAGCCTCGGGGCGTTAGGTCTTGTTACGGTACGTTTGGCTAGGTTATGCTGGTTTAGGTTAGGTTTGGATAGCTTTGTCTTTCGTGTCATACACTCTCATTTGGTGGAATTCTGCGCCCTTCTGTGCACTACTATACTCTTGTCGAATTTGTTTAGGCCTGCGATAGTGGTCGTGGGACGTTATTTTGAGTAAACGTTACGTTTGGCTACGTTGCGATTAGTTTGGTTACGAGAGCATCGCTTTGTCTTTTGTGCTGTGCACTGCTATCAGGTGTATCCCTGTGCTCCCCATAGATCTACTCTACTATGCTCGATTGCAGGAAGACCAGAAATAACGGTCGTGGCACTATAGGGTGAGTTCGGTTGCGTTCGGTTCGGTTAGGTTAGGTTACGTTTGGCTAGGATGGCTTTGACCTTTTTGTTATACACTGCTTTCGGTTGATTTGTACGCTTTACAGTCCTCTGATATGTACTGCTTGGCACTGGGTAGGCCAGCAACAGAGGTCTCGACTCCTTAAGATTAGTCATTCTACGTTTGGTTAGGTTAGGTTAGGGCAAGTTATGTTCTGGTATCTTTAAATTTTCTCCTGTACACTGCGATCCTATGGATTTCTGAGCCCTAATCTCTTCTAGTATGTCCTACTTGGCTAGGGGGGCCAGCAATAGTGGTGGCGGCACGTTATGTTTTGCTTGGATACGTTTGGTGTTGCTACGATTGGTTAGGTTGGGATAGAGTACCGGTGTCTTCTGTGCCGCATACTGCTTTCGGTGAATTTCTCCGCCCTGCTCTCTTTTAATATGCTCTGCTTGGCTTCATCGAGGACAGAAACAGTGGTTCCGGCACGATACATTTAGTTAGGTTCCGTTCGTCTGTGTCACGATTTGCTAAGTTAGGATAGGTTAGCTTCAACTCTTGTGCTGTGCACCACTATTCGTTGGATTTCTGCGCTCTACTGTGCAATAATATGTTCTGCTTATCTCTGTGGAGGCCAGCGATAATGTTCGCTGCACGTTTGGCTGAGATATGTCACGTTTGGCTTGGCTAGGTTAGGATATGTTTGGTTAGGGTAGCTTTGACCTTTGTGCTATACACTCCTGTACGATCGATATCTGCCCTCTGCATTGCTCTACTAGCATCTGCTTTTCTTTGGGGAGGCCAACAATAGCGGCCGTGGCACTTTTGTTTGGATTTTGTAGTGTTCAGTTAGGTTAGGTTTGGTAATGTTTGGTTATGGTTGCTTTAGCTTTTGCGCTATACACTGCTATTTGGTCTATATCTGCTATCTGCATTGCCGTACGGGCATCTGCTTGACACTGGAGAGGCCAGAAATGGTGGTCGTGGCACGTTTGGTTCAGCTAGGTTACCTTTGGGTATGTTGCGTTAGGTTAAGTATAGTTACGATGTCTCTGACTTTTGTGCTATACACTGATATACGGTGGATTACTGCTCTCTTCATTGCTCCACTATACACTGCCTGACTCAGGGGAGACCAGCAATAGAGGTCCCTGCTCGCTACGTTTTGTTATACTACGTGTGGCTATGTTAGGTTAGGACAGGTTAGGTTTGGATATATTCGACTTTTGTGCTATACAAATCTGCTGGGTGGCCTTCTGCGCTCTACTGTGCTATTGTATATTCTGCTTCGCTCTGGGGTGTTCAGCAATAGTGGTCTCGGCACGTTAGGTTGTGCCATGTTACGCTTGGTTATGTTAGGCTTGTCTGGGTAAGGTATGGATAGCATTGACTTTCGCGGTATACGCTGCCATTCTATGGACGTCAGCGCTCTACTCACTACTAATATGCACTGCTTGGCAATAGGGAGTTCAGCATTTGTGGGCTATGTACGTTAGGTTGTGATTGGTTACGTGTGGTTAAGCTATGTTCGGACAGGTTATGTTAGAATATCTCGTACTTTCTTGCAATACACCTCTATTCGGACGATTCCAGCACACTACATTGCTCTGCTAATCTCTGCTTAGCACTCGTGATGCTAGCAATGGCTTTCGTGGCACGTTAGCTTGTGTTATGTTACGCCTGCTTATCCTACGATTGGTTAGCTTAGGTTGGGATAGCTTCAACTTTTGCGCTATACGCCATTATTCGGAGGACTTCTACCCTCTACATTGCTCTAATATGCCCTGCTTGTCTATGGGGAGGCCAGCAATGTTATTCTCTGCACGTTATGCTTAGCTATATTACGCTTTGCTTGGCTAGGTTATAAGAGGTTAGGTTAGGATATATTTGACTTTTGTGCCACAAACTCCAGTGCCTTGGACTGCTGCGCTCCACTGCGTTCCAGTATGATCGGCGTGCCGCTGGGGTGGATAGCAATAGCGGCCTCGACACGATAGATTGATTTACATTGCGTCCGGTTATGCTACGCTTGGTCAGGTTAGGGTAGTATAGATAAGACTTTTGTGCTGTACACTACTCTTCGGTGGATTTCTGCGATCTACGTTGCTCTAATGTAATCTGCTCGACTCCCGGAACGCCAGCAATAGTGGTCGCGGCGCCCTATGCTCAGTTTTGCTACGTTCGGTTCGGGTAAGTTAGGGAAGTTCAGGTTAGAATGCCTCTAACTTCTGTGTGATGCACTACATTGCGGGGGACTACTGCAATCTACTGTGATCTAGTATTCTCCGCTTGGCTACGGGTAGGCTAGCAATCGTTGTCGTGGCACGTTAGGTTTAGTTAAGTTACGTTCGGTTACGTTGGGCTAAGCTTTGTCTGTTCGCTTTGACTATCGTGCTACAAACTCTTAATCGGTGGATTACTGCCCTTTACTGTGCTACACTGAAATCTGCTTGGCCCTGTGGAGGCCAGCAGTAGTGGTCGTGGCACGTTATGTTGAGTTTGCTAAGTAAGGTTGGGATGCGTTTGTATGGGTTAGGCTCGTGTATCTTCGACTTTCCCGCTGTTAACTGCGATTATATTGATATCTACTTTCTACTCTCCTGTAATATGTACGGCCTGTCTCTGGGTAGGCCAGCAATAGTGGTGGGGGCATGTTAGGTTGAGCTTGGTTACGTTTGGTAGTCCTACGATTAGCTAAGTTAGGAAAGGATACATGCGACTTGAGCACTATACAGAGCTATTCGGCGAATTTCTGGGCTCCACTGTGCTCTACTATGCTCCGCTTGGCTTTGTTACTTTGCGATAGGTAACGCACGGTTAGGACTCGATTCGATAAGTTAGGAAAGGACAGCTTTAACTTTTGCTCTATACACTGCTATGCGGTGGGCTTCTGCGCACTACTGTGCCCAAATATATTCTTCTTGTCCCTGGGGTGGCCAGCATTAATGTTCGTGCTACGCGTGGTTGACTTATGTTCCGTCAGCCTTGGTTAGGTTACGATAATTCTGGTCAAGATGGCTTTGACTATTGTGCTATACACTGCTATTCTGTGCATTCATGCGCTTCATCGAGGTCTACTATATTCTGCATTACGTTGCGTATGGTTGTGCCACATTTGGTTAGGGTATGTAGCTTCGACTATTGTGCTATACACTGCTATTCCATCGATATCTGCGCTCTGCATCTCTCTACTAGCATCTACTTGGCTCTGGTTACACCAGAAATAGAAGTCTCCACTCGTTAGGTTTAGTTATTCTACGTGCTGTAAGGATAGGTTGGGCCAGGTTTGGCTAGTATATGTTTGGCTTTTGTGCTATAGACTGCTAACCAGTGGCTTCCTGCTATCTGCTGTGCTACACTATATTCTGCTTGGCTCTGGACAGGCTAACAATAGTGGTCGCGGCACGTCAGGATGAGTTATATTACGTGTGGTTTCGTTACGTTTGGTCAGGTTAGGACAGGGTGGTTTAGGCTTTTGTGCTATACACAGCTGTATGGTTCATTTCTGCGATCTACTGTGCCCTATCGTGTTCTGCTTCGCTCTAGGGGGTCAGGAATAGCGGTTGGGTCACGTTTGGTTGAGTTACGTTACTCAAGGCTTGGTTAGGGTAGGTTAAGTTTGGTTAGGATGGCTTTGACGTGTGAACTCTACACTGCTATTCGGTGGGATCCTGCACTCTGCTGTGCTCTGTTATATTCTGCTTGGCTACTGTGAGGCCAGCAGTAGTGTTCTCGGAAAGTTAGCCTGAGATATGTTGCGCCTGGTTACGTTAGGTTTGATTGGGTTTGGTTGGGATAGCTTTGACTTTTGCGCTTTATGCTGCTATTAGGTAGATCTCAGCGCTCTACAGCGCTCTAGTATGTGCTGCTTGGATCTGGGGAGGCCTGCAATCGTAGTCTCCGCACGTTATGTTCAGGTAGGCTACGATTGTCTATGTTACGTCTGGTTAGGCTAGGATAGGATAGCATTGACTTTTATGCTATACACGGCTATTCGGTGGATTCCTGTGTCCTACACTGCTCTGGTGTAATCTGTTCGACTCACGGGTGGCCAGCAGTAGTGGTCGCCGCGCGTAAGTTTGTGTTAGGTTACGTTCGGTTATTTTTCGATCGGCTGTGTTAGGAAAGCATGGCTATGACTTCCGTGCTATACAATGCTATTCGGTAGATCCCTGCGGTCTGAATTGCTCTACTGGCATCTGCTTTTCTCTGGGGAGGCAAGCAATATGGTCGTCGCACGCTCGACTTAGCCAGGTTACAATGGGTTCGGTCTGGTTTGATTATGTTTGGAAAGGATATCTTTGACTTTTGTTATATACACTGCTATATGGTGGCTTTCTGCGGTCTACTGTGCCCCAGTTTATACTGTCTGACCCTGGGGAGGCCAGTAGTTTTTTTATCGGCCCGTTCGGTTGAGTTAGATTACATTTGGTTACGTAATGTTCGTTTGGGTTAGGTTCGGATATATTTGACTTTCGCGGTATACGCTGCTATTCGGTGAATTTCTACGCTTTACTGTGCTTTAGTGTGCACAGCTTGGTTCTGTGGAAGTCAGTAATAGTGGTATCGGCCATTAGTTTGAGTTATGTTACGTTTTGTTTCGTTATGTTAATTTGGGTCAGGCTTGGATAGATTTGGCTTTCGCGGTATGCGCTGTTATTCGGTGGACTTCTACCCTCAGCTGTTCTGCAGTATGTTATGCTTGTCTCTATGGAACCCAGTAATACTGGTCTTGCAAGATGGGTTGATGTATGATACGTTTGGCTAGGTTACGTCAGCACCGGTTTGATTTTTGAAGCTTCGACTTTTCTGATATATACTACGATTCTATGTATTTCTGCGCTCTGCTCTACACTACTATCCTCTGCTTGGCTCTGTGTAGGCCAGCAATACTGGTCACGGCCCGTTAACTTGGGATTGGTTACGTTTGGTTGCGATAGGTTCGATAGGGATAGGCTAGGAGAGTTTCTACATATGTGCTCAACACTGATATTCTATACACTCCTGTGCTCGACTGTGCTATATCATATTCTGCTTCTACCTGGGGTAGCCAGCAATAGAGGTCGCGGCACTTTAAGTTTAGTTACTCCACGTTTGGTTAGGTAAGGATACCATTGACTTTTGTGACGTACGCAAATATTCGGTGGGTTCCTGCCCTCTAATTCGCTATAATCTAATCTGCTAGGCCCTGGCGAGGCCGGATATAGTTGCTGCGGCACGTTCCGTTGGGGTTGGCTACGTTAGACTAGGTTATGACAGTTTGTGTTAGGCTTGGATATAATTGACTTTTCTGCAGCACACTATAATTCCATGGATTTCTGCGCCCTGCTCTCCTCTAATATGCTCTGCATTACCAGGGATGCCAGCAAAAGTGGTCGCGGCACATTACGTTGGGTTAGATGACGCTTAGTTAGGTTAGGTTTGGTTAGATTAAGACGGTACAGCTTTGATTTTTGTGCTGTATAATGCGATACGGTAGATTCCTGCGCTCTACATGGCTTTATTATACTCTGCTCTGCACTCGACAGGCCAGCAATAGTGGTCGCGGCACGTTCGGTTTAGTTATTCCGCGTTTGGTTATGCTCGGTTTGGTCAGCTTATGTTAGGTTACCTGTGACTTTTGTGCTGTAGACTGCTATTTGGTGGCTTTCCGCGCTCTGCTGTGTATTCTGCTTGGCCCTGTGCAAGTTAGCAGTACAAGTCGGGGCACGCTAGATTGGGATTGGTTACGTTTGGATAAGTTAGGCTTGGTTGGGTTATTTTAGGATTGCTTCGACATATGTGTTCGTCACTGATGTCCTATGGACTTCTGTGCTCTAGTGTGCTCTGTCATATTCTGCTTGTCTCTTCGGAAACAAGTAATAGCTGTCGCGGCACGTTAGGTTTATTTACTGTATGTTTGGCTAGTTTAAGTCACGTAGTGTTCGGTTAGGATAGCTTCGACTTTTGTACTAAACACTACTGTTCTACGAACTTCTTCCCACTTCTTTGCGCTACCACACTCTGCTTAACTCTGTGTGCGCCAGCAATGCTGCTCTCAGCACGTTAGGTTGAGTTATGTAACGCTTGGTTTGGCTATGTTTGGCTGCGTTTGGTAAGGATGGCTTCGACTTTTGCGCTATACACCGCTATTCGGACGATTTCGACGTTCTATAGTACTCTGCTATAATCTGCTTTGCTCTAGTGAGGTCAGCAGCAGCGGCCCTGGCACGTCAGTTTGGGTTCCGTTACGTCTGCTTATGTTACGTTTGATGAGGTTGCGATAGGATAGCTCGGTCCTTTGTGCTATAGGCTGCTATTCGGGGAATTTCTGCGCTGTAATGTGCCCTATTATGCTCTGTTTGGCGCTGGGAAGGCCAGGATTAATGGTGTCGGGTCATTAGGTCGAGTTAGGCTACGTTTGGCTAGTTTATGTTACGTCCGGTAAGGTTAGGGTACCTTCGACCTTTGTGCTTTACATTTCAGTGCGGCGGATACTTGCCCTCCATTGTGCTATAGTATATTCGGCTTTGCCCTAGGTCGGGCAGCAATAGTGGTCTGGGCACGTTGTGTTGTGTCATGCTACGTTCGGTATTGTTACGTTCGGTCATGTTAAGACAGGGCAGCTTTTATTTTTGTGCTGTGCACTGCTATTCTGGGAATTTCTGCGCTCTACTGCGACCTGATCCTCGCTACTTCTCTCTGGGAATTCCAGAAATAGTGGCCGCGGCTCGTTAGGCTGTGTTTGGTTAAGTTTGATTAGGTTTGGTTTGTTTAGCTTCGGCTAGGATGTCTCTAACTTTCATGCTATACACTGCCATTCTATGGACCTCTGAGCTCTGCTCACCTCTAATGTGCCCTGCTTGGTGATGTGGAGGCCAGCAATTGTGGTCTAGGAACGATAGGTTCGGATTGGTTACCTTTAGTTAGGCTAGGGTAGGTCAGGTTAGGTTAGGATAACTCTTGCCTTTTTGGCATACACAGCCATTCGGACTATTCCATGGTTCTACCTTACTCCGCTTTACTCTGCTCAGCCATTTTGAGCGCAGCATTGGCCCTCCTGGCACGTCCGCTTATGCTACGATTGGTTAGGTTAGTATAGGATAGCTCTGAGTTTTGTGCTGCACACTGCTATTCGGAGGATTTCTACGATCTGCAATACCCTACTGCTCTCTGCTAGACCATGTGGACGGCAGTAATAGTGTTAGGCCCGTTGGGTTAAGTTAGTTTGCGATTGGTTACGTTACGTTTGCTTAGGTTAGGATAGCCGAGCCTTGACATTTGTGCTATACACTGCGATTCGGGCGATATCTGTGCGCTGCACCGCGCCGCTCGTACCTGCTTGAACCGAATGTGGATAGCAAAAGTGGTCGTGGCTGGTTTGGTTGAGATATTCTACGTTTGACTAAGTTAGGTTAGGTTAAATTTGGTCAGGGCGTCTTTGACTTGTGTGCTGTTCACTGCTATTCGGTGGATTTCTGCGCTCTACTGCACTATAATATGCTCTGCTTGCATCTGGGAATGCCAGAAATATTATTCTCCTTGCGAAACGTTTAGTTAGGCTGCGTTAGGTTGGGTTAGGCTAGGACATGATTGCATATGGTGTCCTGGTCTTTTGCGCTACACACTGCAATGCGGTGGATTACTGCGCTCTCCTCTGCTGTAGTATATTCTGCTTGGCCCTGGGGATTCAAGCAATAGTGGTCCCTGCTCGTTAGGTTGAGTTAAGCAACCTTCGCGTATGTTACGCTTGGCTATGTTAGGATTTGGTAGCTTCGGCTATAGTGCTGTACACTGCGATTCTATGGACTTCTGCGCTTTAGTCTCCTCTGATATGTTCTGCTTGGCCCTGCGGACGGCAGCAATAGAGGTCCCGGGACGTTAGGAGGAGCTATGTTACGCTTGGATACGTCAAGTTTGGCTGGGTTATGACAGGGCAGCTTTGACTTTTGTGCTATTCCCTGCTATTCTGATGACATCTGTGCGCTGAATTGCTGTACTGGCATGTGCCTCAATCTGCGGATGCCAGCAATAGCGGTCGTGACACGTTTGCTGCACATACGTTGTGCTTGGTTGGATTAGGTTGGGTTAAGATTGCTTAGGTTGGCTTCGACTTTTGCGCTGCACACTGCTATGCGGTCGATATCTGCGCTCTGCATTGCTGTACAAGCATCTGCTTGTCTCTGGGGAGGCCAGCAACTGTGGCCGTGGTAAGTTTGCTTGTGTTACGATACTTTTGGTTAGGCTACGTTGAATTAGGCTAGGTTTGGTTAGAATGGCTTCGACTTTTGTGCTACATTCCGCTTTCGGTGCACTTCTCCGCGCTGCTGTGCTCAAATATGCTCTGCTTTGCTATGGGGAGGACAGAAGTAGTGGTCGCGTCATTATAATTAGAGTTGGGTTATGTTTGGTTAGCTTCTGTTAGCATGGGTGTGGTTTGGATCGCTATGACCTTTCTGCTTTACACATCGACTCTATAGATGTCTGCGCCCTACTCTTCTCTAATATGTTCTGCAATTTATGGGGAGGTCAGCAGTAGTGGTAGCGGCACGTAAGGTTGTGCCATATTACGTTCCGCTCGGTTAGGTTTGGTTTGGTTAGTGCGCCATAGCATCGACTTTTGCGCTATACACTGCTATTCGGTGGATTTCTGCACTCTTCATTGCTCCACTACACTCTATTCGATTCTGGGTAGGTCATCAAGGGCGGCCTTGGCACGATAGTATGAGTTATTTAACGTTTCATTAGGTCAGGTTAGGTTAGGTTTGGCTAGTATGTGTTTGACTCTGGTGGTATGCACTGCTGTTCGTTGAATTTCTGTGATCTACTGTGCTCTAGTACATATTTGCAATCTCTTTCGTGGTCAAAACAGTGGTCTACGCACGTTAGGCTTAGTTAGGTGACGTTTGGTTATGTCATGTTTGGTCAGGTTAGGCAAGGGTAGCTTTGACTTTAGTGGTATAAACTGCTTCCCGGTCGGTATATATGCCCTACGTTGCTCTATTACCATCTGCTTATCGCTGGTGATGCCAGCAATAGTGGTCTTGGCACGTTAGGTTGGGTTACGCTGCGTACGGTTAGGTTACGTTTGGATAGGTTACTATAGGACAGCTTTGACTTTTGTGCTATAAACTGCTTTTCGGTGGATTTCTGCTCCTTAATGTGCTCTAATATGGTCTGCTTTGAGCTGTGCATGCCAGCAATTGTGGTATCGGCGCGATGAGTTGTGCTACGCTTCGTTCGGCTAGGATAGATTGGGTCAGGTTGTATGAGGATATCTTTGACTTTTCTGCTTTACACTTCAATGCGACGGTATTCGGCGCTCTACTCTGCTCTAGTATATTCTGCTCGACCCTGAAGAGGCCGTCAATATCGGTCACAGCTCGATAAGTTGAGTCTTGTTACGTTTGGCTATGTTATGTTACGTCACATTTGGTTCGGATGGCTTTGACTTTTGTGCTATACACTGTTCTTCGGTGGACTTCTGCGCTCGACTCTGCTCTAGTAAACTCTGCTCCACTCTGGGGAGTTAGGTTGAGTTATGGCACGTTTTGCTATATTTCGTTTTGCTGGGTTAGGATATGGTATCATCGACTCGTGCGCTGTACACTGCTATCCGGTGGATTTCTGCGCTATACTGTGCTGTAATATGTTCAGCTTTGCTCTGTGTAGGTCAGCAATAGGAATCTCGACCCGTTATGTTGAGTCAGATTTCATTCGGTCAGTTTGGGTCAGGTTAAGTTTTGCCAGGATTGCTTCAACTTTTGAGCTGTACACTGCTATTCTGTGGATTCTGCGCTCTACTGTGCTATGGTGTGTCCTGCATGACTCTGGGGAGGGCAGCAATAGCAGTCTCGGCACGTTAGACTGTGACATGCTATGTTTGGTTACGTTACGGTTGGCTAGGTTAGGAGAGGATGACTTTGACTTTAGTGTTATAGGCTGCTATTAGACGGATTTCTGCTCCATACAGTTCATTAATATTTTCAGCTTGGCTCTGGGAGGCCAGCAGTAGTGGTCTCGGCGCGTTATGTTGAGTCATGTTACGTTCGATTAGGTAAAGGTAGGCTAAGTTTGGACAGGATTGCGCCAAATTTCGTACTGTATGCTGCTATTCGGTGGATTTCCGCGCTCTACTGC
>NW_016915903.1:37102-50792 GCF_001483705.2 Eufriesea mexicana | reverse complement strand
GGGGGGGGGGGGGAGGGGGGCAGCAATAGCGTTCTCGGCACGTTAGGTTGAGGTTAGCTATGTATCTATATGTTCTGTTTATTTGGGTTAGGCATATGTAGCTTTCTCTTTAATGATGTACACTGCGATTCTATGGGTTTCTGCATTCTACTCTCCAATAACCTTATCTGCTTGGCTCCGTGGAGGCTAGCAATAGTGACCGCGGCACGTTAGGGTAAGTTATATTGAGTTTGTTTATGTTACAATTGGTTAGTGTTGGAGGGCATGGATTAGACTTTAGTAATATAGTCTGCTATTATGTGGATTTAGCGCCGTACAGTACTCTATTATTTTCACCTTGGCACTCGGAAGAATAGCAATAGTGTTCTCGGCACGTTATTTTGAGTCAGGTTACGCGCGGTTAGTTTGGGATGGGCTAACCTTTCTTTGGGTAGCTTCAACTATTGGGCTGTGCACTGCCATCCGGTGTACTACTGCGCTGTACTGTACTATAGTATATCCTGCTTGGAACTTGGGCGCAGCAATAGCGCCCTCGGCGCGCTAGTCTGGGATAGGCTACGATTGGTTATGTTCCGTTCGTTTGGGTTACGCTTAGGTAGCTCCGACCTTTCTGATATACACTGCGATTCTATAGATTTCTGCGATCTACTCTCCACTAATGTATTCTGCTTGGCTCTGTGTAGTGAAGCAATAGTGGTCGCCACACGTTGGGTTGAGTTATGTTACGTTCGGCTATGTTACGGTTGTTTATGTTAGGAAAGGGCTTTCTTGGCTTTAGTGCGGTAGCCTGCTATTGAGTGGATGCCTGCACCGAACAGTGCTCAAATACTCTCAGCTTTGCCCTGGGAGAGCCAGCAATGGTGCTCTAGGCACGTTAAGCTGAGTCAGGTTACGTTCGGTTACGTTGGGTTAGGATATGTTTAGTTAGGTGTTGGCTAGGTCACCTTTTGTGTTGTACACTGATGTTCGGTGGACTTCTGCGCTTCTCTGAGCTCTAGTATGTCCTGCTTGGCCCTGGAGATGGCAGCAATAGCGGTGCCGGCAAGTTGGAATGGGCCAGGTAAGGTTAGGTTATGTCCTTTTGGCTTGATTTTGTCATGGGTAGCTTGGACCTTTCTGACAGGCGCAGCGATTATGTGGATTTCTGCGTCCTACTCTCCACTGACGTGTCCCGCTTGACTCTGGGGAGGCCAGCAATTGCGGTCACGGCACGTTAGCGTGAGTTAGGCTATGTTTGGCTATGTTCTATTTGCTTGGGTTAGGTACGGGTGGCTTTGACTTTTTTGATATACACCGCGATTCTATGGATCTATGGGTTCTACTTTCAACTAATGTGTCCTGCGTGGCTCTGGCGAGGCCAGCAGTAGTGGCAGCTGCACGTTAGGTTGAGTTTGATTGCGTTTTGTAATCTTACGGTTGGATAAGTGACGAGAGGGTAGCTTTGGCTTTAGCGCTATAGTATGCTGCTAAGTGGATTCCTGCGCCTTACTGTGCTCAAATATTTTCAGCTTGGCTCCTGCAAGGCCAACAATAGTGGTCTTGGCACGTTATGTTGGATCTGGTTACGCTCGGTTAGGATGGGTTATTCTAAGTTTTGTTTGGATATCTTTAGCTTTTGTGCTGTACACTGCTGTTCGGTGGACTTCTGCGCTCTACTGCGCCCTAGTATGCGCTGCTCAGCTCTGGGGAAAGCAGCAATATCTGTCTCGACACATCAATTTGAGTCAGGCTATACTTGACTCTCTTCTGTTGGACTGGGTTAGCATAGGGCAGCATTAGCTGTTCTGATATACAATGCAATCCTATAGATTTCTGCGTCCTACCCTGCACTAACGCGTTCTGCTTGGCTCTAGGGAGGCCAGCAATAGCGGTCGCTGTTCATTTGGTTGAGTTATGTTGCGTTTGGCTATGTTGCGATTGGTTAGGTTAGGAGAGGATAGCTTTGACTTTAGTGTTATAGTATTCTGTTAGGTGAATTTCTGCCCCCCACTGTGCACTAACATTTTCATGTTGGCTCTGCGAATGCCAGCAATAGTGGTCTCGGCACGTTATGTTGTGTCATGTTACGTTTGTTTAGGTTCGGTTAGGCTATGTTAGAGTAGGACAGCTTTAACTTCAACGCTGTACACTGCTATTCGGTGGATTTCTGCGCTCTACCGTGCTGTTGTATATTCTGCTTGGCTTTGCGGAGGCCAGCAATGGTGGCCACGGCTCTCAAGGTAAGTTAGGCAGCGTTTGGTTACATTAAGTTTTGAGAGGTTAGGGCAGGGTAGCTTTGACTCTTGTGCTATGCACTGTACTTCGGTGGATTTCTGCGCTCTACATTGCCCTACCATACTATGCTGGCTTCCAGGGAGGCCAGGAATAGTGGTCTCGGTACCTGAAGTTAAGTTATTGTACGTTCGGTTATATTACGTTTGCATAGATCAGGAGAGGATAAATTTGACTTTTGTGCTATACCGTGCTGTGCGGGCGTTTCTGCCTTCTACGTTGCTCTACTATACTCTGCTCGACAATGGGGAGGCCAGTATTAGCGGTCTCGGCACTGATCTTTGAGTCATGCAACGTTTGGATATGATGCGCTGGTCTATGTTAGGTACGGATATCTTTGGCTTACGTGGTATACACTGTTGTTCGGTGGATTCCTGCGCTCCACTGCGCTCTAGTATATCCTGCTTGGCTCTTTGGAGGCAAGCAATAGTGGTCTTGGCACGATAGGTTGTGTTAAGCTACGTTCGGAAATGATACGTTTGGTTACGTTAGGATAGTGTAGATTCGACTATTGTGCTATGCACTGCGATTCTATGGATTTCTGCGCTCTAAATTGCTCTACTTTACTCTGCTCGACTTTTGGGAGGCCAGCAATAGTGTTCGCCGGGAGTTAGGTTGAGTTAGATTACGTTCGGTTAGGTTATGCTACGTTGTGGTAGGTTAGGATATCAGAGACTTTTGTGCAACACACAGCTATCATATGGACCTCTGCTCCCTTCTGTGCGCTGTCGCAATCTGCTTGTCTCTGTGGACGCCAGGTATAGTGCTCTCGGCACGCTGGGTAGAGTAATGTTACGTTTGATTAGGTTAGGATTAGTTAGGTTTGGTTGGGTTAGGTTAGATTTGCTTTGACTTTTGAGCAATAAACTGTCATTCGGTGGATTTCTGAGATCAAGGATGCTCTACAGTAATCTTCCCGACTCTCGAGAGGCCAGCAATTGTCGTCACGGCACGATGTGTTCCGTTCTGTTACGTTTGGGCAGGTCAGGCTAGGATATGTTTGGTCAGGGTAGCTTTGACTTTCTTTCTATACACCAACTCTCAGTGGATATCTGCGCTCTACACCAACCTAATATGCCCTGCTTTACTCTGGGGATGCCAGAGGGTGTGGTCTCGGCGCGTTCTGTTGTGTTATGATACGTATGGCTATGTTGCGATCGGTTAGGATTGTTTATGGTTGCTTTGACCAGTGCTCTATACACTGCAATGCGATTGATTTCTGCGCTCTGCCGTGCTCTAATACAGCTTGCGTGGCTCTGTGGATGCAAGCAATAGTGGTCTCGGCACGTTAGGTTGTGTTATGTTACGCTTGTCTTCGTTGGGGTAGGTTAAGTTTTGTTACGGTAGCTTCGACGTTTATGCTCAACACTGACATCCTATTGACTTCTGTGCTTTACTATGCCCTGCCATATTCTGCATGCCTCTGGGGACGACAGCAGTAGATGTCCCGGCAAGTTTTGTTCGGTAATGTTACTTTCGGTTAGGTTAGTGTAGGTCAGGTTTGGTCAGGATATATCTCACTCTTGCGCTATACACGGCAATGCGGTCAATTTCTACGTTCTACTGTGCTCTAATATGCCCTACGTGGCTCTCGGGATGCCAGCAATAGAGGCCGCAGCACGTTATGTTTAATTAGGCTACGTTCGGTTAGGCTAGATTTGGAGATGTTACGTCAGTGTGGTACAGCCTTTTGTGTTCTGCACTGCTATTCGGTGATTTCTGCCCTCTGATGTCCACTAATATGTTGTGCAGGCTCTGTGGAGGCCGGCAATTGTGGCCTCGGCAAGATAGGTTAAGTTAGGTTGCATTCGTTTATGTTTCGTGTGGCTATGTTAGGATAGAATAGCTTTAACTTTCGGGCAGAACACAGTTGTTCGGTTGATTTCTGCGCTTTACAGCCTTCTACAATGTCCTGCTTGACCCTGGGGAGGCCAGCAACAACGGTCGCTGCAGGTTATTGAGGGCATGGCTACATTTGTATGGTTGATGATAGTTTTGGGTTAGTGTCGCGTGTCTTTGACATTTCTGCTGCACTTTGCGGTTCTATGGGTTTCTGCGCACTAGGCTCCTCTACTGTGCCCTGCCGGGCACTGAGGAGGCCAGCAATAATGGTCGCAGCAAAAGTACTCTAATAATTTCAGCTTGGCGCTGGGAAGGCCAGCAAGAGTGGTCTCGGCAGGTTATGTTGAGTCAGGTTGCGTACGGTTATGTTGGGTTGGAAAAAGTTTGGTCAGGGTAGCTCTAACTTCTTTGCTGTATAATGCTGTTCGGTGGATTTCTGCGCTCTTCTGTACTCTAGTATGTGCTTCTTAGCTCTGGTATGGGCAGCAATAGCGGTCTCGGCACGTTAATTTGGGTCAGGATATTTTTGGCATTGTTCCGATCGTTTGGGTTACGGTTGGGAAGCGATGACTCTTCTGATATACACTACGATTCTAGGGATTTCTGCTTTCCACTCTCCGCAAAAGTGTTCGCCCTGGCTCTTGGGAGGACGTCAATAGCGGTCACGCTATATTAATTTCAGCTAGGGTACGCTCGTTTACATTACGGTTGGCTATGTCAGTAGAGGATAAATTTGACATTAGTGCTATAGTCTGCCGATAGGTGGATATCTGTGACCTACAGGGAGCTAATATTTTCAGCTTGGCTCTGGGTAGGCCAACAATAGTTTTCTCGGCAAGTTATGTTGAGTTAGGCTACGCTCGCTTAGATTGGCCTAAGCTGAGTTTGTCTAGGATAGCTTTAACTTTTGTGCTGTACGCTATTCTTCAGTGGATTTCTGCCCCCTACTGTGCTCTAGCATGTCCTGCTTGGCTCTGTGGAAAGCAGCAATGGCGTTCTCGGCACGTTAGGTCTAGTTAGTCTATGTTTGGATTTGTTCTGTTGGCTTGGGTTAGGCGTGCGCAGCTACGACTTTTCTGATGCATACAGCGATTGTATGGATTTCTGCGTTCTACCCTCCACTAATGTGTTATCCTTGGCTCTGGGGAGGCCAGCAATTGTAATCGCAGAACGTTAGGGTGAGTAAGGATGTGATCGATTATGGTACGGTTGGTTAGGCTAGGAGAGGATAGCTTTGGCTTTAGTGCTATAGTCTGATATTATGCAGATTTCTGCGCCCTACAGTGCTCTAATATCTTCAGCTTGGCTCCGGGAATGCCAGCGATAGTGGTCTCGGCACGTCAAGTTTAGTTATGTTACGTTCGGTTAGGTTGGGTAAGGCTAAGTTTGGTTATGATAGCTTCATCTTTTGCGCTGCACACAGCCTTTCGGTGCATATCTGCGGTCTACTGTGCTGAAGTATGTCCTGCTAGGCTCCAGGGGGTAGCAATTGATGTCTCGGAACGTTAGGTTGAGTTAGGCTATGTTTGGATATGTTCTGATTTTCTGGGTTTGCTTTTCGTAGTTTTGGCTATTCTGATATACTCTGAGATTCCATGCATTTCTGCGTCCCACTCTGCTCTAGTGTGCTCTCCTTGGCTCTGTGGGGGCCTGCGATAGTGCTGGTTGCACATTGGTATGAGTTCGGTTACGTTTGGTTATGTTACGGTTGGCTAGGTTAGGAGACGATATCTTTGACTTTAGAGCTATATTCTGCTGTTGGGTCGATTTCTGCACTCTGCAGTGCTCTAACATCTTCAGCTTGGATATGGAAAGGCTAGCAATAGTGGTCTCGACACGTTATGTTGAGTCAGGTTGCGTTCGTTTGGGTTGTGTTAGACTATGCTTTGTTGAGATAGCTTTACCTTTTGTGCTGCACACTGCTATACGGTGCACTTCTGCACTCTACTGTGCTCTGGTGTGCCCTGCTTAGCTCTGGGAGGGCATCAATAGCGGCCTCGGCACGTTAGGTTGAGATAGGCTATACTTGACTCTCTTCTGTTGGACTGGGTTAGCATAGGGCAGCATTAGCTGTTCTGATATACAACGCAATCCTATAGATTTCTGCGTCCTACCCTCCACTAACGCGTTCTGCTTGTCTCTAGGGAGACCAGCTATAATGGTGCGAGCACGTAAGGTTAAGTTATGTTTCGATCGCTTATATTACGTTTGAAAAGGTTAGGACAGGGTGGAGTCGGCTTTTATAGACTGCTATCCGGTGGATTTCCACGCTCTACATTGCCCTACTATACTCTGCTAGCCTCTGGGGAGGCCAGTACTAGTATTCGCGGCTCCTTAATTAGAGTTACGCTGCGTTTGGTTAGGTTATTTTTGCCTTGGTTGCATATGGGTAGATTTGGCTTTCGCGGAATAGACTGCTATTCGGTGGATTTCCGCGGCCTGCTGTCCTTTGCTATACTCTCCTCGGCTCCGGGAATGTCAGCAATAGTGGTCGCGGCTTGTTAGGTTCAGTAAGTCTACGTTCGGTTGTGCTTGGTTAGGTTAGGTTAGTATAGGGTATCTCCGAGCTTTGTGATGTACAGTGCAATTTGGCGGATTTTTGCGTCCTACAGTGCTCTAGTATATTCTGCTTGTCTCTGGAGAGGCCCGCAATATTATAAGCTATTTTAAGTTTGGTTAGGTTGGGTTAGGTCTGGTTGGATTATGATATTTTCGACTTTTGCGCTGTACATTGCTATTTTGTGGCTTTCTGCGCTCTGCTGTGCTCTACTATACTCGGCTCGAGACAGGGGACAACAGTAATTGTTATCTCGGCACGTAAGTTTGAGTTAGGCTACGTTTGGCTAGGTTCATTAGCACGGGTTAAGCATGGGTAGCTTTGACTTTTGTGCTGTACACTGCTTTGCGTTGAGCTTCTGCGCTCTACTGTGCCCTAGTATGGTCTGCTTGCCTCTGCGGAGGCCACCAATGTTGGTACCGGCACGCAAGTTAGGGTTATGTTACGCATGGCTTGGCTAGGTTCGGATACGTTTGGTTAGTATAGCTTTTACTTTTGTGCTATACACTGTTCTTCGGTCGTTGTCTGTGCACTGCGCTGCTCTACTAGCATCTGCTTGTCTCCGGGGAGGCCAACAATAGTGGTCGTGGCACGTTTGGTCTATCTACGTTACGTTTGGTTAGGTCAGGTTTGGTTAAGATTGGTACGGGTGGCTTTAACTTCTGCGCCGTACGCTGCTATTCGGTGGATTTCAGCGATCGCCTGTGATCCAACATTACATGCTATCATCTGCGATTTCTTGAACTAGTGACTGCGGCGCGTTGGGATGGGTTATATTGCGCTTGGTTAGGTTAGGTTTGTTTGGGATAGGTTGAGATATCTTCGACTTTCGTGCTATGCACTGCCACTCTATGAACCTCTGAGTTCTACTTCCCTGTAATGTGCCCTGCTTGACTGTGGGGATGACAGATATTGTGGTCTAGGCTCGTTCGGTTGGACCGGTTAATCTTCATTAGGTTAGGTTATGTCAGATCAAGTTAGGATAATTCCTAATTTTTTTCTATGCACTGCTATTCTTGCGATCTCAGCGTTCTACATTGCTCTGCTACACTCTGCTTAGCTATCGCTTGGCCAGCAGTAGACTTCGTGGCACGTCAGGTTGGTTTACGTTACGTCCGATTATGTTACGTTTGATGAGGTTAGGGTAAGATAGCTTTGACTTTTGTGCCGTACACTGCTGTTCGGTGGATTTCTGCGCTCTGCATTGCTCTACTATACTCTGCTCGACTCTCGGGAGGTCAGCAATAGTGGACGAGGCACGTTAGGTTGAGTTGGATTATGTTTGGTTGCTCTAGGTTACGATGAGTTAGGTTACGATAGCTCCGATTTCTGTGCTACGCAATACTATTCGGTGGGTTTCAGTGCTCTACAGGGCCCTAGTGTACTCTGCTTGGCTCTGGGGAGGCTAGCTACACTGGTCTCTGCACGTTAGGTTAAGTTACGCTACCTTCGGTTATGTTACGTATGGTTATGTTGGCAGAGGGTAACTTCGGCTATTGTGCCATGCATTGCGATTCTATGGATTTTTTCGCTCTACCCTCCTCTAATACGTTCAGCATGGTGATGGGGAGGCTAGCAATGGTGGCGTCGGCACGTTAGGTTGAGTTACGTTAGGTTTGGCTAGGATAGCTGTGACCTTTGTGCTATACGCTGCTTTTCGGGCGATTTCTGCGCTCTGCATTGCCCTACTAGACTCTGCATGCCTGTGGGAAAGATAGCATTGGTGGTCGTAACAGACTTGGTTGAGTTGGGTTACGTTTGGTTTGGATAGGGTAGGTTATGTTTGGTCAGTCTTGCTATGACGTTTGTGCTATACACAGATATTCGGTAGACTTATGCGCTCTACTGTGCACTAGTATATTCTGCGTGGCTTTGGGGAGGCCAGCAGTAGTGCTCTCGGCACGATTGGTTGGGTTCGATAGCGTTTGGTTATATTAGGTTATGCTAGGTTAGGCTGGGATAGCGTCGACTTTCGTGCTACACACAGCACTTCTGTAGACTTCTGCAACCTAATTTGCCCTCCCACGCTCTGCTTGTCTCCGTGGACGCCAGGAATGGTGGTCGCAGCGTATTAGGTGGAGCTTTGCTGCATACGGTTAGGTAAGGTGTGGTTAGGTTTGGACAGGGTTGCTTCGACTTTTGTGCTATACACTGCTATTCGGTCGGCTTCTGAGCTCTACCGTGCTCTAATATGCTCTGCTCGGCTCGGAGAGCACAGCAACGGTGGCCTCGGCATGTTACCTTGTGTTCTGTTACGTTTGGTTGCGATACGATTTGTTAGGTTAAGGTGGTTTAGCATTTATTTCTGTGCCATACACTGCTTTTGGTGGATTCCAGCGCTCTACTGTGCTCGAGTGTGTTCTGTATGGCTATGAGGAGGCCGGGTACCGTGGCGGCTGCATATCAGGTTGAGCTATGCTACGTTTGGTTAGTTCAGGTTTGCATGGGTAAGGCTTTGGCAGCTTTGACTTTTCCACTATACACTGCGATTCTGCGGATCTCTGCGCCCTACTCTCGTCTTATATGCTCTACATGGCTCTGGAGATGCCAGACATGGTGGTCGCGGAACGATAGGTTCAGATAAATTACGCTTGACTGTGTTAGGTTACGTTGGGTAAGTTTGGGGCAGCCTAGACTTTTGAGCTGGACACAGCTATTCTAAGGACCTCTGCGCTCTATATTGCGCTATCAAACTCTGCCTGTCTTCGGGGACACCAGGAAGGGTGGCCTCAGCTCTTCACGTTGAGTTATGCTATGTTTGCTTAGGTAAGGTCTACTTTGGTTAGGATAGGTTAGCTTTGCCTTTCGTCCTATACGCTGCTCTTCCGTATATTTCTACGCTATAATGTGCTCTAATATGCCCTGCTTGGATCTGTGGAGGGCGGCAATAGTGGTCTAGCCCGCTATTTTGAGCTATGCTACTTTGGGTGTCGCTACGGTTGGTTAGGCTAGGAAAGGGTAGCTTTAACCTTTGCGCTGTACACTGCTATTCGATGGATTTTCGACAACTAGTGTGCTGTAATATATGCCGCACGTCTCCCTGTAGGCCCGCAATAGCGGTCGTTGCATGTTTGGATGAAATACGTTACGTTTGGTTTGGTTAGATTATGCTAAGTTTGTTTAGGACGGCAATGACTTTAATGCTATACACTGCTTTTCGGTGGATTTCTGCGCCCTATGTTGCTCTACTATACTCTCCTCGACTCTCGAGAGGCCTGCAACCGTGGTCTCGGCACGTTTCGTGGAGCTTGTCTATGTCGAGTTAGGCTTTGTCAGCTCGGGTTGCGTTTGGATATTATTGACCTTTCTGCTAACACTGCAATGCGGTGTATTACAGCGACCTACTTTGCTCTAGTATATTCTGCTTGGCTCTAGAGAGGCAAGCAATAGTGTCCACTGCACGTTAGTTATAGGTAGGCTACGCTCGGTTACGTAACGTTTGGTTACGTTAGGATGGGGTAGCTTCGACTGCTATGCTATGCACCGCGATTCCATGGATTTCTGCGCTCTGTTATCCTCTAATATGTTCTGCTTGGCTTTGGAGAAGGGGGGGCAGTAATAGCGGTCTCGGCACGTTAGAATGCGTTGTGCTTCGTTTGGTTGCGTTACGCTTGGTCAGGTTAGCATAGGATAGCTTTGACTTTTCTGATATAATCTGCTATTCGGAGGATTTCTGCGCTTTTCGTTGCCCTACTATACTCTGCCCGACTCTCGGAAGGTCAGCAATAGTGGTCGCAGCAGGTTTGGCTGTGTTCGATTGCGTTTGGTTAGGTTAGGCTATGTTTGGTTAAGTTGGGATAGCTTTGACTCTTGTGCTACACGCTGCTATTCCCTGGACTTCTGCGCTCCACTGTGCGATATCACTCTCTGCTTGTCTCTGGGGACGCCAGGTGCGGTGGTCGCGACACGTTGGGTTGAGTCATGTTACGCTTGGTTGTGCTTTGTTTGTTTACGTTTGGTTGGTATAACCATCTACTTTTGTGCAATACGCTGCTATTTGGTGGATTTCTACCCTATACTGTGACCAAACATTCTCCTCTTTGCTCTCGGCAGGCCAGTGGTTGCGGTTGTGGCGCGTTAGGCTGTGTTAAGCTGCTATAGGTTATGGCACGTTTGGCTGTGTTAGGATAGGGTGGATTAGGCTTTTGTGCTACACACTGCACTTCGGTGGATTCCTGCGATGTAGGTTGCTCTACTATACTCTGCCCGACTCTCGGGAGGCCAGAAATAGTGGCCTCGGCGCGTTAGAATATGTTATGTTACGTTTGGTGAAGTTACGTTTTGTTATGTTGGGGTGGGATATCTTTGACTTTTGTGCAGTACACTGCTATTCGGTAGACTTCTACGCTCTACAGTGCTCTACTGTGTACTGCATGTGTCTGGGGAAACCTGTAATAGTGGCCTCGGCTCAATATGTTGATGTAGGGTACCCTTGTTCTGGTTATGTTAGCACTGACTAGGCTCGGATGGCTTCGACTTTTCCACTTTGCACAGCGATTCCATGGATGCCTGCACTCTCCTGTATTATGTTCTGCTTCGCTGTGTGGGGGCCAGCAATACTAGTTTCGGCACGATAGGTTGAGTTACGTAACGATTCGTTAGGTTATGTTAGATTAGGTTTGGGTAGGATGGCTTCCACTTTTGAGCTATACACTGATATTCGGTGGATTTTTGCGCTGTACTGTGATCTAATATTCTCTGCTTTGCTCTTTGGAGGCCAGAAATTGTGGCTACGGCGCGTTAGGTTGAGTTATGTCGCGTTTGGTTATGCAGCGTTTGGATGGGTTAGGAGAGGATACCTTTGACTCTTCTGCTATACACTGCTATTCGGTGCATTTCTGCACTCTTTGTTGCGTTACTATACCATATACGTCTCTGCGGAGGCCAGCAATGGCGGTCGTGGTACCATAGGTTGAGTTAGGTTGCGTTCGGTTAGGTTGCGGTAAGTCACGTTTGGTTAGGATGGCTTTGACTTTAGTGCTACGCACTGCTGTTCGGTGAATTTCTGCGCTCTACATTGCACTTCTATAATCTGCACGACACTGCGGAGTCCAGCAATAGTATTCTCGGCTCGTTATGTTTAGTTAGGCTACGTTCGTCTAGGTAATGTTGGGACAGATTAGGTTAGGATATCTTTGACTTTTGTGCTGCACATTCCAATGCGTTGGATTACTGCGCTCTGCTATGCTCTAGTATATTCTGCTTGGCTCTGGGGAGGCCAGCAGTTGTGGTGTATGCACGTCAGGTTTAGTTAAGTCGCGTTTGGCTATATTACGTTTGGATTCGTTAGGATAGGTTTGCATGGACTTTTATGCTATACACTGCACTTCGGTGGTTTCTACACCCTACTGTGCTCATGTATGTTCTGCTTGGCTCTCCGGAGAGTAGTAATGGCGGTCTCGGCACGTTCGGTTTGTATAGGATACGTTTGGTTAGGTTATGTTAGCACTGGCTGGGTCTGGACAGCTTCGACTTTTTTGCAGTACACTGCAATTCTATGGACTTCTGCGCTCTACTCTCCTCTGTTATGCACTGCTGTGCTCTAAGATGCTCAAGATTGACTCTATGAAGGCCAGCAATTATTGTCGCAGCACGTTACGTTGTGTATGGCTATGTAAGATTCGGTTATGTTAATTTGGGTTAGGTTTGGGTAACATTGACTTTTCCACTGTATACCGCAATTCTATTGATTTCTGCGCTCCACTCGCGTCTAATATTCACTGGTTGGCCCCTGGGAGGCCGGCAATAGTGGTCGCGGCACGTCCGGTTGTGTTGGTTACATTTCGTTTGGTTTGGTTAGGTCTGGTTTGGTCAAGGCGTCTTTGACTTTCGTGCTGCGCACTGCTATTTGTTGGTTTTGTGCGCTCTACTGCGCTCTACTACACTCTGCTCGACCCTGCGAGGCCGGGAAGTGTGGTCGTGCTTCGAGAGTTTGTGCTAGGCTGGGTTTGGTAGTACTGCGGTTGGCCAGGTTAGGATTGGATAGCTTTGACCTTTGTCCTATACACCGCTAATGGGTGGTATTCTACGCTCTACATTGCTCTACTACACTATGCACGACACGGTGCATGTCAGTAGTAGCTGTATCGGTACGATAGGTTCAGTTAGGCTACGTTCGGTTATGCCACATTGGTATGGGTTAGGTTTGGATTGCTTTGACTTTCGTGTCATAAACTGCTGTTCGGTGGACTCCTGCGCTTTACTGTGCTCTGGTATACTCTGCTTGGCTCTCGGGATGCCTGCAATAGTGGTATCGGCACGATAGATTGAGATAGACAACGTTTGGGTATATTATATTTTGTCATGTTAGGATTGTATAGCTTTGAGTTTTATGCTATACACCGCTATTCGGTGCACTTCTGCGCTCTACATTGCTCTGGTACGCTCTGCCTTCCTCTGGCGAAGACAGCAATGGTATTCTCAGCAAGTTATGCGTTGTTAGGTTACGTTCGCTTTGATTCGTTTATGACATGATACGTTGGGATATCCTTGACCTTTGTGCTACACGCTGGAATGGGGCGCATTACTTAGCTCGACGAAGCTCTAGTATATTCTGCTTGGCTATGGGGAGGCAAGAAATGGCGGTCTCGGCTCGTTAGGTTGAGATGGATTACCTTCGGTTATGTTACGCTTGGCTGTGTTAGAATGGGTTAGCTTTGACTTTTGTGCTATACACTGATATTCGGTGCATTTCTGCACTCTGCTGTGATCTAATATGCTCTGCTTGGCTCTTGGGATGCCAGCAATGGTGGTCTTGACACGTTAGGTTGAGTTAGGCAACGTTTGGTTCGGTTACGATACATTTTGGTTAGGTTTGGATATCTTTGACTTCCGTGATATACACTGCTATTGGTGGACATCTGCGCTCTACTGTGCCCTAATATATTCTGCCTGGCTCCGGGGAGGTCAGCAATAGTGGTCTAGGCTCGTGAGGTTCATCTATGTCACTTTCGTCTATGCTATGCTTTGTTAAGTTAGGCAAGGAGATCTTCAACTTTTGTGCTACACAGTGCTATTCGG
>NW_016915903.1:36141-36774 GCF_001483705.2 Eufriesea mexicana | reverse complement strand
TTTGTGCGCTCTACTGCGCTCTACTACACTCTGCTCTACCCTGCGAGGCCAGGAAGTGTGGTCGTGCTTCGAGTGATTGTGCTAGGCTGGGTTTGGTAGTGCTGCGGTTGGCCAGGTTAGGATTGGATAGCTTCGACCTTTGTCCTATACACCGCTAATGGGTGGTATTCTACGCTCTACATTGCTCTACTACACTATGCACGACTCGGTGGATGCCAGTAATAGCGGCCTCGGTACGATAGGTTCAGTTAGGCTACGTTCGGTTATGTCACATTGGTATGGGTTAGGTTTGGATTGCTTTGACTTTCGTGTCATAAACTGTTGTTCGGTGGACTCCTGCGCTTTACTGTGCTATGGTATACTCTGCTTGGCTCTGGGGATGCCTGCAATAATGGTATCGGCACGATAGATTGAGATAGACAACGTTTGGGTATATTATATTCTGTCATGTTAGGATTGTATAGCTTTGAGTTTTATGCTATACACCGCTATTCGGTGCACTTCTGCGCTCTACAGTGCTCTGGTACGCTCTGCCTTCCTCTGGCGAAGACAGCAATGGTATTCTCAGCAAGTTATGCGTAGTTAGGTTACGTTCGCTTAGGTTCGGTTATGACATGATACGTTGGGATATCC
>NW_016915903.1:25615-35503 GCF_001483705.2 Eufriesea mexicana | reverse complement strand
ATTTGCTCCGGGGAGACCAGAAATTGTGGCCGCGGCGCGTTGCGTTGGGAAAGGTTACGTTTGGTTATGTTCAGCTTGTTTGCGTTAGGTTAGGACACCTTTGGCTTCTGCTCCTTACACTGAAATTCGGTTGGCTTCTGCGCTCTACTGCGCTCTAGTAAGTTCTGCTTTGCTCTGGTGACGCCAGCAGTAGTGGCCGCGGCACCTGAAGTTGTGTTATTTACGTTTGGTTATGTTAGCTTATGACAGGTTTGGTCATTGTATCTTCGCTTTGTGTGCTATTCACTGCAATGCGTTCGATTTCCACGCTCTACTATGCTGTAGCACATTCTGCTTGGCTCTGCGGACGACAGGAGTTGTGTTCTCGGCACGTTAGTTTGAGTTAGGTTACGTTTGATTATGTTACGTTTGTCTTGGTTAGGACAAGATTGGTCTGACTTTTGTGCCATACACTGCTGCTCAGTGGATTTCTGCGCTGTACTGTGCTATAGTGTGCTCTGCTTGACTCTGGGATAGCCAGCAATTGAGGTTTCGGCATATTATTTTGAGTTATGCTACGTTTGGTTAGGCTAGGTTAGGACATATTAGCTTGGAATATCATCGACCTTTGTGATTTACACAGAAATGCAGTGTGACTGGGCGCTCTACCGTGCTCTAGTATATTCTGGTCGGGTCTGGAGTGGTCTAGCCACGTTTGGTAGAGTTATGTAACGTTCGGTTATGTTACGTTTGGTTACGTTAGGCTAGAGTAGCTTCCACATTTGTGCTATACACTGTTATTCTATGGACTCCTGTCCTCTACTGTGCTCTAGTATGTTCTGCTTGACACTGGAGAGGCCAGGAATAGTGGCCTCGTCTTGTTAAGTTTAGTTAGTCCACGTTTGGCTTGGTCATGTTTGGTTAGGATATATTTCTCTATTGGGCTATATGCTGCCACCTGGTGGCTAACTGCGCCCTACTGTGCTCCAGTATATTCGGCTTGGTCCTGTGGTTTCCAGCAATGGCGGTCGCGGCACATTAGGTTAAGTTAGGGCACGTTCCACCATATTATGTTTGGATAGGATAGGATAGAATAGCTCTGTTTGTTGTGTTATACACAGCTATTCGGTGGATTTCTGCGCTTTACGTTGCTCTACTTTACTCTGCTCCACTCAGGGGAGGCCAGCAATGGTGGCCGTGGCACGTAAGTTTGGGACATGCTACGTTCGTTCAGGATATGCTCGGTTAGGTTAGGGGAGGATAGCTTTGACTTTTGTGCCTTTCACTGCTATTCTGTGGATTTCAGCGCTCTACCGTGCTCTAATATGCTCTGCTTGGCTCTGAGGATGCCAGTAATAGTGGTCACGGATCGTTAGTTTGTGTCATGTTACGCTTTGTTAGACTATGTTAGGTTAGGTTTGGTCAGTAAATCTTTGACTCTTGTGCTATACACTGCTATTCGGTGCATTTCTGCGCTCTACATTGCACTAGTCTACTCTACTCGGCTCTGGGGTGGCCATTAATTGTGGTCTCGACAGGTTAGGCTGCGTCAGGCTACGTTTGGCTAGGACATGCTTGTTTGTGCTAGGTTTGAATATCTTTGACTTCCGTGGTGTACACTGTCATTCTGTGGATTTCTACGCTCTACGACGCTATTCTTTATTCTGTTTGGCACGGCGGCGTCCAACAGTAGTGGTCGCGGCTTGATATATTGGGTTAGGCTACGCTTGGATATGTTACATTTGTTTGGGCTATGTTCGGATAGCTTTGACTTTTCTTCTATACTCTGAGATTCAATGTATTTCTGCACTCTACTCTCCTCCAAAATATTCTGCTTGGCTCTGGGAGGCCAGCAGTAGTGACCGCGCTACGTTGGTCTCAGTTGGATTACGTTTGGTTGGGTTTCGATTGGTTATGTTAGGAGATGCTAGCTCCGACTTTTGTGCTGTACACTGCTCGTCGGTTGATTTCTGCACTCTACTATGCTCTAATATCTTCAGCTTGGCTTCGGGAGGGCCAGAAACGGTGGTCTCGGCTCATTAGTTCGAGATAGCGTACGTTTGGTTAAGTTAGGCTTGTTTGGATCAGGTTAGGGTGTCCTTGACTTTTCTGTTATACACCTCCATTCTATGGGCCTCTGCGCCCAACTCTCCTCTGACATATTCTGCTTGGCCCTGGAGATTTCATCAACTGTATTCTCGGCCTGTTCGGTTGTGTTACATTGCGTGTGATTGTATCATGTTTGGATGCGTTAGGAGAAGATAGCTTCGACTTTGAGCTATGCACTGCCATTCGGTGTATTCCTTTGCTCTGCATTGCTCTACTATGCTCTGCTCGAATCTGGGTAGTCCAGCAATAGTGGTCGTGGCACTACAGGCTTAGTTCTGTTACGTTTGGTCATGTTATGTTAGGATGGGTTAGGGGAGGATATCTTTGTCTCTTGTGCTATACGCTGCTTTCCGGTTTATTTCTGCGCTCCACTGTACCCTAGTATGTTCTGCTTGAATCAGGTGCTTCCAGCAATAGTGGTCTCGGCACATTGGGTTAAGTTCGGATACGCTTGATTACATTACGGTTGGATAGGTTATTACAGGATAACTTTGACTTAAGTACTATACACAGATATTCGGTTGATTTCTGCGGTCTACGTTGCCCTACCATACTCTGCTCGTCACAGAGGTGGCCATTAATTGTGGTCTCGTTACGCTAGGTTAAGTTAGGCTACGGTTGGTTACGCCATGTTTCTTTGTGTTAGGTTAGTATAGCTTTGACCTTCGTGGTGTACACTGTTGTTCTGTGACTTCTGCTCTCTACTGTGCTCTACCGTATTCTGCTCGGCACTGCGGCGTCCAGCAGTAGGGGTCGCGGCTCATGATATTAGGTTAGGCTACGTTTGGGTGGGTTATATATGTTTGGGACAGGTTAGTCTAGCTCCGAGTTCTCTGATATACACTGCGATTCTGTTGACTTCTGCGTTCTACTCTCCACTAATATGTTCCGCTTGGCGATGGGGAGGCCAGCATTATTGACCTAGGCACGTTCGGTTTGATGTATCGTATTAGCTTGGATATGTCACGTTTGTTTAGGTTAGGACAGGATAACTTTGTCTTTTGCGCTATATGCTTCTATTCGGTTGATTCCTGCGCTCTACTGTGTTCTAATGTGCTACGCTTGGCTCTGAGTAGGCCATCAGTAGTGGTATCGGCAGGTTAGGTTGATTTGTGCTGCGATTGGCTAGGTTAGGATTGGTCATATTTGACTATTATGCTATACACTGCTATTTGGTAGCTCTCTGACCTCTGCAGTGCTCTAGTATATTTTGCTTGGCACTGGGCATTCCAGCAATAGTGGTGTCGGCACGTTAGGCTTAGTTATGGTACGTTTGAATATATCACGTTTGGATATGTCAGGATAGAATAGCTTTGACTTTTGTGCTATACACAGATATTCGGTAGCTTTCTGCGCTTTACAGTGCTCTTATATGCTCTGCTTGGCTCTGAGGTGGCCAGCAGTAGTGGTCTCGGCACGATAGTTTGATTTAGGATACGTCCGTTAATGTCACGCTTGGTCCGTCTAGAAAGGGACAGCATTGACTTTTGTGCTATATACAGCTATTTGGTCGACTTCTGCGCTATACTGCGCACTAACAAAATCTGCCTGGCAGTGGTGGCGCCAGCAACAGTGGTCTCGGCAATGATAGGATTAGTTAGGTTAAGTTTGGTTAGGCTGCGTTTGTTTGCGTTTGATTAGGATAGCATTGACTTTTGTGCTATATACAGCTATTCGGTGGAATTCTGCTCTCCACTATGATCTAATATGCTCTACTTCGCTCTGAGGAGGGCAGAAAATGTGGCCGCGACGCGTTATATACTGTTATGTTACGTTTGGTTTGGTTAGGTTTGTGTGGGTTCGGAATGGATACCTTTGACCTTTGCGCTGTACACAGAAATACGGTGGATTTCTGCGCTCTACTGTGCCCAAGTATGTGCTGCTTTATTCTGGGCAGGGCAGTAACAGTGGTTTCGCCATGTTAGGCTGATTTATGCTATGTTTGGCTAGGTTAGGTTTGGTCAGGTTAGGTTCGTACATATTCGACTATTATGGTTTACGCTGCTATTTGGAGGCTCTCTGCGCTCTACTGTGCTCAAGTATGTTCTGCTTGGCTCTGGGGAGGCCAGTAATTGTGGTCTCGCCAAATTACGTTAAGTTAGGTTACATTCGGTTAAATTACGTTTGGACTGGTTAGGACAGCCTATTTGTGATTTTTGTGCTATACGCTGCTATTCGGCGTAAACCTTCCCTCTACATTGATCTACTATACTCTGCTCGACAGTCGTGAGGTCAGCAATAGTGGTTGTGGCAAGTTAGTTTGAGCTTGGCACGTCAGGTAGGGATACGTTAGCTAGGGTTAGGTTTGGTTACCTTTGACTTTTCCGCTGTACACTACGATTCTATGGACCAATGCTCTCTACTCTCCTCTAATACGTTCTGCTAGTCTCTTGGAAGGCCAGCAATAGCGGCGGCGGCAAGTTAAGTAGAGTTTGGTTACATTTGGCACTATTAGGATAGGTTATGTGAAGACAGGGTAACTTAGACCCTTGTGCTCTACACTACTATTCGGTGGCCTTCCGCGCTCTTCGTAGCTCCACTATACCCTACTCGACTCTGGGGTTGCCTATCATAGCTGCCGTGGCACGACAGTCAGTGTTAGGTTAGGTTAGGATAGGTTAGGTTATGATCGGTCGGGTGGCTTCTACTTTTGCGCTATACATCGCTGTTTGGCGGGTTTCTCCGCTCTACAGTGCTCCACTATACTCTCTTCGGCTCTCGGGATACGACCGATGGTTGTGCTGGCACGCTAGGTTGTGTTTGGTTCCGTTTGGTTAGTATATGATAGCATGGGTAAGGTACGGGTGGCTTCGATTTTTCTGCTGTACACTGCGATTATATGGATTTCTGCAACGTGCTCTCCTCTAACATGCCCTGCATCGCCTAGGGAGTCCAGAAAGGGTGGTCGCGGCTCGCTAGGTTGAGCTAAATTATGCTTGGTTATGCGAGGTTTGGTTAGGTTGTGTTGGGATTGTTTTGACCTTTGTGCTATACACTGCAATTCAGTGTATTTTAGCGTTCTACTGCGCTCTAGTGCACTCTGCTTGGCTTTGGGGTGGACAGTAATAGTGTTCTCGACACGTCAGATTGAGTTATGCTACGTTTTGTGAAGATATGTTATATCGTGTTCGGTTTGGATTGCTTTGACTTTCGTGGCATAGACCGTTTTTCGGTGGACTTCTGCGCTCTACTGTGCTCTAGTATGTTCTGCTTGGCTCCGGTGTGGCCAGAAACAGTGGTCTCGGCACCTTAGATTGAGACGGATAACGTTCGGTCATGTTACGCTTGGTAAGATTAGGATGCGATAGCTTTGACTTTTATGCGATACACCGCTATTTGGTGGACTTCGGCGTTCTGCGTTGGTCTAATATGCCTGGCTTGTCTCTGGGGAGGCCAGCAATATTATTCTCGGCACGTTATGTTTAGCTATGTTACGGTCGGCTTGGCTAGGCTAGGAGAAGTTAGGTAAAGGTACGTTTGACTTTTATGCCAGACACTGCAATGAGACGGATTACTGCGCTCTACTGCCTTCCAGCATGTTCTTTTTGGATCTGGGAAGGCCAACAAGGGTGGTCTCGGCACGATAGGCTCAGTTAGGTTAGGGTTGGCTTGGCTAGGTTAGGATATGTTTGTTTAAGGTAGCTTTGTCTGTTGTGCTATACACTGTGATTCGGCCGATATCTGCGATCTGCATTGCTCTGCTATCCTCTGCTTGCCTATGGGAAACAGATAGTCGTAGTGGCGACGGTGACAGTGGTCGCGGCACGTTTGGAAGGGTCATGTTACGTTATGTAATGTTTTGTTAGTATGGCTGTGGCTTTTATGCTATATTCCGCCATTCTCAGGATATCCGCGCTCTGTATTGCTCTAGTACATTCTACTCAGGTATAGGGAGGCCAGTAGTAGCGGTATCGTCACTTTAGGCAGAGTTATGTTGCTTCTGGGTATGCTACGTTTGGTTAGGTCGGGATAGGATGGCATTGACTTTTGTACCATACACTGATATTGGGTGGATTTCTGTGCACTTCAATGTTTTAATAAACTCCGCTCCAAACTCACGATTCCAGCAATAGCGGTCGTGGTACGTTAAACTGTGTTAGGTTACGCTAGTTCATTTTAGGTTAGGCTATGTTTGGTTAGGATAGCTTTGACTTTCGTGCTGTACACAGACATTCCGTGAATTCCTGCCCTCTGCGGGGGTCCAATCCACCTTCTTTGCCCTGGAGAGTCCAGAAATGGTGGCCGTGGTGTGTTAGGTATAGTTACGTTTCGTTTGGTTAGGCTATGTTAGCATGGGTTCGGTTTGGCTAACTTTGACCTTTCTACTGTTCACGCACGTTCAATTGATTTCTGCACTCTACTCTCTTCTAATACGTTCTGCTTGGCGATGTGGAGGCCAGCAACGGTGGTCTAGGCACGTTAGGTTTTGTTCTTTACGTTTGGTTATGTGGCGCTTGGTAAGGATAGCACAGGACAGCTCTGACGTTTGCGTTGTGCACTGCTATTCGGAGGATTTCGGCGTTCTTCGCTGTTCTACTATACTCTATTCGACTATGCGGAGGCCAGCATTTGCGGTCGCCGACCCATAGGTTGTGCCAGTTTACGTTTGCATAGGTTAGGATAGTATATGTTTGGTTAGGGTGGCTTTGACTTTTGCGCTTTACTCTGCCGTACGGTTGATTTCTGCGCTCTGCTCTGCTCTGATATGTTCTGCTCTTCTCTGGGGAGGTCTGCAATGGAGCTCTCGGCACGTTGGTTTGAGTTAGGTTACGTTTGGTTACGATACGTTTGGCTAGGTTAGTATAGGGGAGCTTTGACTTTTGTGCTATGCACCACCATTCGGTGGATTTCCTCGCTCTACTGTGCTCTAATATGTTCTGCTTGGCTCTGTGGAGGCCAGCAATAGTGGTCTCGGCACGTTAGACAGGTTCATGCTGTGTTTGGCTATGCTACGGTTGGCTGGTTTGGGATAGGATATCTTGGACTTTTGTGCTATACACTGCTATTCGGTTGATTTCTGCACTTTACATTGCTCTAGTATGCTTCGCTCGCCTGCCGTCATGACAGCAACAGTGGCAGTGGCACGTTAGTTTGAGCTATGTTACTTTCGGTTAGGTTAAGTTAGGTTATGTTTGCTTAGGATAACTTTAACTTTAGCCCTATGCACTCTAATTCGGATTATTCCAGCAATCTGTCGAGCTCTGGTATCCACTGCTTTGCACTGCGGAGGCCAGAAGTAGTGGCCGTGGCTCGTTAGGTTTAGTTACATTACGCCGGGTCAGGTTATGTTAGCATAGGTTAGGTTTGGATAGCTTTGACCTTTCTGCTATTCACTGCCATTCTCTTGACTTCAGCGCCCCACTCTCCTCTAATGTGTTCTGCCTCGCGAAGAGGATGCCGGCAATAGTGGTCCATGCACGTTAGTCTTGGTTAGGTTATGTCATGTTAGGTTAGGATACCTTTGCCTTCTGTGCTTTGTACTCCAGTGCGGCGGATACCTGGGTTCTCATGTGCTCTAGTATATTCTGCTTTGCTCTGGGGAGGTCAGCAAAAGTGGTCGCAGCACGTTAGGTTTAGTTGGGTTACGTTTGGTTATGTTATCCTTGGTTAGGTTATGAGAGGATGGCTTTGACTTTAGCGCTATAGTCTGCTATCAGGCGGATTTCTACACCCTACAGTCCTTTAATATTTTCAGTTTGGCTCTGGGTAGGCCAGAAATAGTTGTCTCGCACGTTTTGGTGGGTCATGTTAAGTTCGATTAGGTTGGGTTAGGCAATGCTTGTACAGCCTGTCTTTAACTTTTGCGCAGCACGCTGCTATGCGGTGGATTTCTGCGATCTACTGCGCCCTAGTATGACCTGCTTGGCTCTGGGGCGGCGATTAGTAGTGGACGTGGCACGACCGTGTAAGTTAAGGTACGTTCGGTTATGTCATCACTCTCTGGGTTAGGAGAGGATAGCTACGTCATTAGAGTTATAGTCTGCTGTTAGGTGGACTTCTGCCGCCTACTGATCTCTAATATTTTCAGCCTGTCTCTGGCAAGGCCAGCAATACTTGTCTCGGCACGGTATGATGAGTCATGTTACGTTCGGTTAGGTTCGGTCTGGCTAAGCTTGGTCAGGATATATTTAACTCTTGTGCTGTACACTGTTATTCGGTGGGTTTCTGTGCCCTACTGCACACTAGTGTGTCCTGCTTGGCTCTGTGTAGGCCAGTAATCGTGGTCGCGGCACTTTAACTTATGCTAGGTTACGTTTGGACATGTTACGATTCCTTATGTTAGGAGGGGATAGCTTGGACTTTAGTGTTGTTGTCTGCTATTCGGTGGATTTCTGCGCTCTACTGTGCTCTAGGATGTAATGCTTGGCTCTGGGGAGGGCAGCAATAGCGGCGTCGGATCGTTAGCTTGAGTCGTGCCATGTTTGGTTATGTTCTGATGGTTTGGGAAATGCTTGGGTGGCACTGACTTTTCTGACGTACACTGCGGTTACATGGTTTTCTGCGTTCTACTCTCTTCTAACCTGTTCGGCTTGACCATGGGGAGGCCAGAAATAGTGGTTGCGGCACGTTCGGTTGAGTTAGGTTACGTTTGGTTGTGTTACCGTTGGTTATGCTAGGAGAGGATAGAATTAACTTTAGTGCTGTAGCCAGATATTAGGCGCATACGTGCGCCCGACAGTGCTCTGATATCCTCAGCATGGCTCTGGGAGGATGAGCAATCGTGGTCTCTGCTGGTTATGCTGAATCAGCTAACGTAAGATAAGGTTGGGTTTGGCAAAGTTTTATCCTGCGTAGCTTTAACTTTCGCTCTGTACACTGTTATATGGTGGACTTCGGTGCTCTAATATGCTCTAGTACGTCATGCTTGTCACTCTGGCGGGCAGCAATAGCGGTCTCGTCACGTTTAGCTGAGACAGGCTATGTTTGATTATGTTCCGTTGATTTGAGTTAGGCTTTGGTAGCTTCGTCTTTTCAGATATACGCTGAGATTATATGGATTTCTGCGCTCTACTCTCCACTAGCGTATTCAGCTTGACTCTAGGGAGGCCAGCAACAGCGACCGCGGCACGTTAGGTTGACTTATGCTATGTTTGGCTATGTTATGTTGGTGTTGGGTAAGGTTTGGGTAGCTTCGACATTTCTTGTATGGACTGCAACTCTATGGATTTTTGCTTCCTACTATCCACTAGTGTGTCCTGCTTGGCTCTGAGGAGGCCACTAATAGACGCCGCGGCACTTTAGGTTGAGTTACGTTGCATTTGGCTACGATATGTTTGGTTAGGTTGGAGAGGTTGCTTTGACCATAGTGCCATAGCCTGCTACCGTTTGGGTTTCAGCGCCCTACAGTGCTCTAATGCGTTCAGCTTGGCACTGTGGGGACCAGAAAAAGTGGTCTCGGCACGTTATGTTTTGTCAGGTTACGATCGGTAAGTTTGGGCTATGTTAAGTTTGGTTCGGACAGCTTTAGCTTTTGTGCAGTGCACTGCAATTCGGTGCATTTCTGCGGTCTACTGTTCTCTAGTACGCCCTGCCTGGCTCTGGGGATGGAAGCTACAGCGATCTCGGCACGTCTAGTTGTGTTATGGTATGCTGGATATTTTCTGTTCGCTTGGGTTAGGTGTGGGTAGCTCTGACTCTTCAGATTTACACTGCGATTATACGGATTTCTGCGTTCTACACTCTTCTAATGCGTTCTGCTTGGCTCTGGGGAGCCCAGAAATATTTGTCTCGGCACGTAATCTTGAGTTAGGTTCGTTTGGTTATGTTACGATTAGTTAGGTTTGGAAATGTTAGCATTGA
>NW_016915903.1:19078-25177 GCF_001483705.2 Eufriesea mexicana | reverse complement strand
GGGGGGGCAGCAATAGCGTTCTCGGGACGATAGGTTGGGTGAGGCTACGCTTGGGCATCTTGCGTTCGTTTGTGTTTGGCTTGGGCACCTACCACATTTCTGATGAACACTGCGATTGTATGGATTTCAGCGTTCCGCTCACCCCTAATGTGATTTGTTTTGCTCTGTGGAGGACTGCAATTGCGGTCGCGGCTCTTTTGGTTGAGTTAGGTTACGTTTGGTTATGTACGATTGGTTATCTTTGGAGAGGGTAGCTCTGACTTTAGCGTTATAGACCCATAATAGATGAATTTCTTCTCCCTACAGTGCTCTAATACTTTCAGCTTGGCTCTGGGAAGGCCAGTAATACTGATCTTGGATTGTTGTGTTGAGATAGGTTACGCCCGGTTAGGTTGGGTTAGACTAAGCTTTGTCAGGAAAGCATTAACTTTTGTGTTGTGCACTTCTATTCGGAGGACTTCTGCGCTCTGCTATGCCCTAGTATGTCCTGCTTGGTTGTTCCGCCCGGGGGGGGGGGCAGCAAACGCGGTTTGGGCACGTTAGGTCGGGTTACGTTACGTTCGGTTATGTTACGGTTGGTTACGTTAGGATAGGATTCATTCAACTTTAGTTCTATACTCTGTTGTTATGTTCATTCCTGCGCTCTACAGTGCTGTAGAGTTTTCAGCTTGGCCCTATGTAGGACAGCAGCAGTGGCCTCAGCACGTTATGTTGAGTCAGGGTACGCCCGGTTAAGTTGGGTTAGGCTAAGTTTGGTTAGGATAGCTTTAACTGCTGTGCTGTGCACTGCCGTTCGGAGGACATCAGGGCTCTACTGTGCTCTAGTATGCCCAGCTTGGCTCTGGAGGCGGGGGGTCAGCAATAGCGGTTTCAGCAGGCTAGGTTGCGTTAGGCTAAGTTGGCTATTCTCTGTTGGCTAGGGTTAGGCTTCAGTCGCTGTGACTCCTCTCATGTACACAACGATTCCGTGGATTTCTGCGTTCTACTCTCCACGAATGTGTTCTGTATGGCAATGGAGAAGACAGCAGTAGTGGTTGCGGAACGTTAGTTTGTGTTAGGTTACGTTCGGTTTTGTTACGCTTGGTTAGGTTAGGATAGGGTAGCTATGACCATTGTCCTATGCACCGATATTCGGTGGTATTCTACGCTCTACATTGCTGTACTGCTCTCGGCACAAATCGGTGGAGGCCAGTAATAGCGGTTTCGGTGCGATAGGTCAGTTAGGCTATGTTAGGTTGTGTTATATTACTATGCATTGGGTTTGGATTGCTTTGACTTTCGTGGCATAAACTGTTGCTCGGCGGACTTCCGCGCTCTCCTGCGCTCTAGTACATTCCGCTTTGCCCTGCGGAGGTCAGCAACAGTAGTCAAGGCACTTTAGGATTAGTTTGGTTACGTTTGGTCTTACTATGCTTGCTCATGTTAGGCTAGGGTAGCTATGACTTTTGAGCTGTACACGAATAGTCGGTGGTTTCCTGCGCTCTACTGTGACCTAATATTCCACGCTTCGCTTCGGGAGTTCCAGAAATAGTGGCTGCGGCACGGTTGGTTGCGTTAGCTTAAGTTTGGTTAGGTTTGGTTTCTGTGGGGTATGTTAGGTTATGTTTGGCTTTCGCGCTATACACTGCCATTCCATGGAACGTTTGGCTAGGCTGGATTAAGCCTAGTTAGGATAGGGTATCGTTGACTTTTGTGCTATACATTGCTGTTTTGTGGCCTTCTGCGCTTTACACTCCTCTACTGTACTCTGCTCGACTATGGGGGGCCAGCAATTATGGACGCGGCACGACAAATTTTGTTAGGTTACGTTTGGTTGTGTTACGTTTGGTACTGTCAGTACAGGGTAGCTTTGCCTTTTGTGCTATTCATTCCTGTACAGATGATTTCTGCGCTCTACTGGGCTCTTATATACTCTGAATGACTGTGGGGTTGCCAGCAATTGTGCCCTCGGCACATTAGGCTAAGTTTAGTTACGTTTGACTTGGTTAGGGTAAGTTATGTGTGGTCAGGGTGGCATTAACGTTTTTGCTATACGATGCTATACGGTGGATTTCTGCGCTTGACTCTGCTCTAGTATATTCTGCTTGGCTGTGGGGAGGCCAGCATTAGTGATCTGGGCACCTTAGTCTGAGATACGTTGCGTCCGGTTATGCTACGGCTGGTAGGGTTTGGATACGAGAGCTAAGACTTTTGTGCTATACACTGACCTTCGGAGCATTTCTGCGCTGTACATTTATCTACTATATTCTGTTCGACTCTTGGGAGGCCAGCAATGTTGGTCGCGTCACGTTAGCTTGAATTAGAGTACGTACAGTTACGATAGGTTACTTTGCGTTATTTTAGTGTAGCTTCGACTGTCCTGCTACAAGCTCCTGTTAGGTGGATTTCTCTGCTCTACTGTGCTCTACTGTACTATGCTCAAATTTGGGGAGCCCAGCAATAGTGGTTGCGGCACTTTATTTTGAGTTAAGTTACGTTCGGTTATGTAACGATTTGTCAGGTACGCAAAGGATGGCTTTAACTTTTGTGCTCTACACTGATAATCGGTGTGCTTCCGCGGTATACGGCACTCTATTATCCTCTGCTTGCCCTGGGGATGCCCGCAACAGTAGTCTCGGCACGTTGGCTTGAGTTAGGCTACGATTGGTTTGGTTATGATATGTTACTGTCGGCATATGTGCTATACACCGCCGTTCGATGAATTTCTGCTCTCTACATTGCTCTACTATGCTCTTCTCGTCTATGCGTAGTCAGCAATGGCGGTCTCTTCTCGTTTGGCTGAGTTAGGCTACGTTAGGATGAGTTAGGTTACGTTTGGTTACGTAACGTATTGTCATGTTAGGATAGGATAGCATTGACTTTTGTGCTTTGCACTTCTATACGTATGATTCCTTCTCTCTACCTGGCTCTACTATAGTCTGCTCTACTCTGTGGAGGCCAGCAATAGTGGTCGTGGCGCGATAGGTTTTATTAGGCTACGTTTGTTAATGATACGGTTGGTGATGTTCTGACAGGATAGCTCTGGATTTTGTGCTATACGCCAGTACTCGGTGGATTTCTACGCCCTACATTATTCTACAATACTCTGTTCGACTCTGCGGAGGCAAGTAATAGTGGCCGCGGCACGATAGGTTGAGTTATGCTACGTTTGATTAGGTTACGTTAGTTTCGGTTAGGTCTGGGTAGCTTTGCCATTCACGTTATAAACTGTTGTTGGGTGGATTTCTGCGCTTTTCTGTGCTCTAGTTTGTTCTGCTTTGCTCTGGCGAGGCCACCAATAGTGGTCTCGGCACCTTTGGATGAGATAAACCACTTTTGGTTATGCCAAGTTTGGTATGGTTAGGATAGGATAGTTTTGATTTTTATGCTGTACACCGCTGTTCAGCGGATTTATTCTCCCTACATTGCTCTAATATGCTCTGCTCCGCTCTGGGGATGCCAGCAGTAGTATTCTCTGCACGTCATGTTTAGTTAGGCTACGTTCGGATGGGTTAGGTTGGGTTAGGTTAGGTTAGGTTTTCTTCCTCTTCTGTGCTATACACTGAAATGCTGTGCGTTACTGAGATCCCCTGTGATCTAGTACATTCTGATTGTCTATGGCGAGGCCAGCAATGGGGTTGTAGGCACGTTAGGCTGAGCTAAGCTGCGTTTGGTTCCGATACGCTTGGTGTGGATAGGATTCTGTAGCTTACACGTCTGAGTTATGATACAGCGCTCTTCGGCGGATTTGTGCGCTCTGCAGCAATTTACTATGCTCTGCTGGACTCCCGGGATACCAACAATTGTCGTCGCGGCACGTTAGGTTGTGTTAGTATGCGTTCGTATAGGTTAAGTTACCTTGCGTTAGGTATGGATAGCTTTGACTTTCGTGTTATAAACTGTTATACGGTAGAATTCTGCGCTCTACTGGCTCTACCATACTCACCTCGAATCTGGGGAGCCCGGCAATAGTGGCCGCGGCACGTTACTTCGAGATAAGTTACGTTTGGTTGTGTTACGATTTGTTAGTTACGATACTCAGCTGTACGGGGTACTTCTGTGCTCTACTATGCTATAATATGTTCAGCTTTTCCCTGGGGAACTCAGTAATAGTGGTCTAGGCACGTTCGATTGGGCTAGGTTACGGTTCTTTATGTTTTGTTTTGATAGCTTAGACAACGATATCTTTAACTTATGTGCTATACACTGCTATTCGGCGGATTGCTGCACTCTACTGTAATGGAATATTCTCTGCTAAGCTCTGGTGAGCGCAGTAATTGTGTCAACGGAGCATTCGGTTGGGTTGGGTTACGTTTGCTTATGTTACGTTTGGCTTTGTTAGGACGGGATATCTTTGTCCTTTACGCTATACACTGCTATTCGGTGGATTTCTGCGCCTTACATAGCTCAAATATGCTTTTCTTGGCTCTAGGGATGCCAGAAATAGTAGTCTCGTCACGATATGTTGTGATACGCTACGTTTGGTTATGTTACGTTTGGATACGTTAGGCTAGGATAACTTTGACTTTTGCGCTGTGGGCTGCTATTCGCTGGATTTCTGCTCACTACTGAAATCTAACATACCCTGCTATGATCTGGCTAGGCCAGAAATGTTGGCTACCTCGCGTAAGGTTGATTTATGTTACGTTTTGTTAGGTTCGGCTTGTTTTGGTTTGGTTAGGATATCTTCGACTTCTGTGCTATACACCGCCATTCTATGGACCCCGGCGCTCTACTCACTTCCAATATGCCCTGCTTGGCGGTGGGGAGGTCAGCATTTGTGGGCTAGGTACGTTAGGTTGGGATTGGTTACGTGTGGTTAGGCTATGTTAGGCCATGTTAGGTTAGGATATCTCGCACTCTTTAGCAGTACACTGCTATGCGGACGATTCCAGCGTCCTACATTGCTCTGCTATTCTCTGCTTAGCGGTAGTGATGCCAGCAATTACTTTCGTGTCACGACAGCTTGTGTTACGTTACGCCTGATTATCCTTCGATTTATTAGGTTAGGATGGGATAGCTGTGACTTTTGTGCTATGCACCGCTATTTGGTAGATCTCTCCGTTCTACATTGCTCTACTAAACTTTGCTCGACCCTCTGGAGGCCAGCAATTGAGGTCTCGGCCCGTCAGGTTTAGTTATTCTGCGTTTGGTTAGGTTAGGTTAGGTAAAGCTTGGTTAGGATGGCTTTTACGTTTGTGGTATACATTGCTATTCGGTGGATTCCCACGCTGTTCTGTGCCCTGGTATATTCTGCTTGGCTACGCGGAGGCGAGCAGTAGTGCTTTCGGCATGTTATGCTGAGATAGGCTACGCCGCGTTATGTAACGTCTGGATAGGTTAGGATAAGATATTTCAGACTTTTGTGCTAGATACCGCTATTCGGTGGATTTCTACTCCCTACATTGCTCTACTCTACTCTGCTCGGCTCTGGGGAGGCTAGTACTAGTGATCTTGGCCCGTTACTTCGTGCAGGCTACGTTTGGCTTCGTTACGTAGGTCTGGGTTACGCTCGGATAGATGCGACTTTGGCGGTATACACTGATATTCGGTGGGCTTCTGCGCCCTGATATCTCTACAATATAGTGCTTTGCGGTGGACAGTCCAGCAATAACGGTGGTGCAACGTTATGTTGAGTTAGCTTATGTTCGGTTATGTCCTGTTGTTTCGGGTTAGACATGTGTAGCTTAGGCTTTTCTGATATACACTGTGACTCTATGGATTTCTTCGTCCTACTATCCACTAATATGTTCTGCTTGGCTCTGGGATGTCAGTAATCGTGGTCGCGGCGCGTTAGGTAGTGTTTTGTTACGTTTGCTTATTTTACGATTGGCTATGTTTTGGAGGTAATAGCATTGACTGTAGTGCTGTACTCAGCTTCTCGGTGGACTTGAGCGCTCCACATTGCTCTACTGTAACCTGCGCGTCTATGGGGAGTACAGCAATAGTGGTCTCGTCACGTTAGATTTAATTAGGCTACGTTCGGTTTGGTTGTGTTAGTCTGGGCTATGTCTGTATAGCACTGACTTACGTGGTGTAGACTGCATTCGGCGGATTTCTGCGCTCCACTGTGTTCCAGTATGTTCTGGTTGTCACTGGGGTGGACAGCAATAGCGGTAT